>NC_079156.1:9644735-9956601 GCF_947563725.1 Argiope bruennichi
CTATATTTTATCGGAATTTTAAGAGTCAAGTTCCCGCACATGTGCAGAATCTATTAATATTCTTAGTATATTGCTTTTAAAAAAAGATTTACACAATACTTAAAACTTATTGCCGAGTCGTAATGAGAATCTTTGACCCTTCAGAAGCTCTCGAGGTACGAGTCTTGGTGGCTAAATCGGCAGGGTGTGTCATTGTATTTTGCTGGTTTTCTGTTCGAATCTCGAGATCGACAAATAATTTATAATTGTTCTTTTTTTTTTAAATAAATTTTATCTTTATTTCTCCATCATTCATAGAGTTACTATGAATCATTCCAAATCATATATTTCAAAAAAAATATTATAAATTTAAAATATTTCTATATTTTATCGGAATTTTAAGAGTCAAGTTCCCGCACATGCGCAGAATCTATTAATATTCTTAGCATTGCGCTTTTAAAACCAGATTTACACAATACTTAAAACTTATTGTGAGTCTTAATAAGAGTCTTTGACCCTTCAGAAGCTCTCGAGGTACGAGTCTTGGTGGCTAGATCGGCAGGGTATGTCATTGTATTTTGCTGGTCTTCTGTTCGAATCTCGAGATCGACAAATAATTTATAATTGGTTTTTTTTTAAATAAATTTTATCTTTATTTCTCCATCATTCATAGAGTTACTATGAATCATTCCAAATCATATATTTCAAAACAATATTATAAATTTAAAATATTTCTATATTTTATCGGAATTTTAAGAGTCAAGTTCCCGCACATGCGCAGAATCTATTAATATTCTTAGCATTGCGCTTTTAAAACCAGATTTACACAATACTTAAAACTTATTGCCGAGTCTTAATAAGAGTCTTTGACAATTCAGAAGCTCTCGAGGTACGAGTCTTGGTGGCTAGATCGGCAGGGTGTGTCATTGTATTTTGCTGGTCTTCTGTTCGAATCTCGAGATCGACAAATAATTTATAATTGTTCTTTTTTTTAAATAAATTTTATCTTTAATTCTCCATCATTCATAGAGTTACTATGAATCATTCCAAATCATATATTTCAAAAAAAATATTATAAATTTAAAATATTTCTATATTTTATCGGAATTTTAAGAGTCAAGTTCCCGCACATGCGCAGAATCTATTAATATTCTTAGCATATTTCTTTTAAAACGAGATTTACACAATACTTAAAACTTATTGCCGAGTCGTAATGAGAATCTTTGACCCTTCAGAAGCTCTCGAGGTACGAGTCTTGGTGGCTAAATCGGCAGGGTGTGTCATTGTATTTTGCTGGTCTTCTGTTCGAATCTCGAGATCGACAAATAATTTATAATTTTTCTTTTTTTTAAATAAATTTTATCTTTATTTCTCCATTATTCATAGAGTTACTATGAATCATTCCAAATCATATATTTCAAAACAATATTATAAATTTAAAATATTTCTATATTTTATCGGAATTTTAAGAGTCAAGTTCCCGCACATGCGCAGAATCTATTAATATTCTTAGCATTGCTCTTTTAAAACCAAATTTACACAATACTTAAAACTTATTGCCGAGTCTTAATAAGAGTCTTTGACAATTCAGAAGCTCTCGAGGTACGAGTCTTGGTGGCTAGATCGGCAGGGTGTGTCATTGTATTTTGCTGGTCTTCTGTTCGAATCTCGAGATTTACAAATAATTTATAATTTTTCTTTTTTTTAAATAAATTTTATCTTTATTTCTCCATCATTCATAGAGTTACTATGAATCATTCCAAATCATATATTTCAAAACATGATTATAAATTTAAAATATTTCTATATTTTATCGGAATTTTAAGAGTCAAGTTCCCGCACATGCGCAGAATCTATTAATATTCTTAGCATATTGCTTTTAAAACGAGATTTACACAATACTTAAAACTTATTGCCGAGTCGTAATGAGAATCTTTGACCCTTCAGAAGCTCTCGAGGTACGAGTCTTGGTGGCTAAATCGGCAGGGTGTGTCATTGTATTTTGCTGGTCTTCTGTTCGAATCTCGAGATCGACAAATAATTTATAATTTTTCTTTTTTTTAAATAAATTTTATCTTTATTTCTCCATTATTCATAGAGTTACTATGAATCATTCCAAATCATATATTTCAAAACAATATTATAAATTTAAAATATTTCTATATTTTATCGGAATTTTAAGAGTCAAGTTCCCGCACATGCGCAGAATCTATTAATATTCTTAGCATTGCTCTTTTAAAACCAGATTTACACAATACTTAAAACTTATTGCCGAGTCTTAATAAGAGTCTTTGACCCTTCAGAAGCTCTCGAGGTACGAGTCTTGGTGGCTAGATCGGCAGGGTATGTCATTGTATTTTGCTGGTCTTCTGTTCGAATCTCGAGATCGACAAATAATTTATAATTGTTCTTTTTTTTTTAAATAAATTTTATCTTTATTTCTCCATCATTCATAGAGTTACTATGAATCATTCCAAATCATATATTTCAAAACAATATTATAAATTTAAAATATTTCTATATTTTATCGGAATTTTAAGAGTCAAGTTCCCGCACATGCGCAGAATCTATTAATATTCTTAGCATTGCGCTTTTAAAACCAGATTTACACAATACTTAAAACTTATTGCCGAGTCTTAATAAGAGTCTTTGACAATTCAGAAGCTCTCGAGGTACGAGTATTGGTGGCTAGATCGGCAGGGTGTGTCATTGTATTTTGCTGGTCTTCTGTTCGAATCTCGAGATCGACAAATAATTTATAATTGTTCTTTTTTTTTAAATAAATTTTATCTTTATTTCTCCATCATTCATAGAGTTACTATGAATCATTCCAAATCATATATTTCAAAAAAAATATTATAAATTTAAAATATTTCTATATTTTATCGGAATTTTAAGAGTCAAGTTCCCGCACATGCGCAGAATCTATTAATATTCTTAGCATATTTCTTTTAAAACCAGATTTACACAATACTTAAAACTTATTGCCGAGTCGTAATAAGAGTCTTTGACAATTCAGAAGCTCTCGAGGTACGAGTCTTGGTGGCTAGATCGGCAGGGTATGTCATTGTATTTTGCTGGTCTTCTGTTCGAATCTCGAGATTTACAAATAATTTATAATTTTTCTTTTTTTTAAATAAATTTTATCTTTATTTCTCCATTATTCATAGAGTTACTATGAATCATTCCAAATCATATATTTCAAAACATTATGATAAATTTAAAATATTTCTATATTTTATCGGAATTTTAAGAGTCAAGTTCCCGCACATGCGCAGAATCTATTAATATTCTTAGTATATTGCTTTTAAAAAAAGATTTACACAATACTTAAAACTTATTGCCGAGTCGTAATGAGAATCTTTGACCCTTCAGAAGCTCTCGAGGTACGAGTCTTGGTGGCTAAATCGGCATGGTGTGTCATTGTATTTTGCTGGTCTTCTGTTCGAATCTCGAGATCGACAAATAATTTATAATTGTTCTTTTTTTTTAAATAAATTTTATCTTTATTTCTCCATCATTCATAGAGTTACTATGAATCATTCCAAATCATATATTTCAAAAAAAAATATTATAAATTTAAAATATTTCTATATTTTATCGGAATTTTAAGAGTCAAGTTCCCGCACATGCGCAGAATCTATTAATATTCTTAGCATTGCGCTTTTAAAACCAGATTTACACAATACTTAAAACTTATTGTGAGTCTTAATAAGAGTCTTTGACCCTTCAGAAGCTCTCGAGGTACGAGTCTTGGTGGCTAGATCGGCAGGGTATGTCATTGTATTTTGCTGGTCTTCTGTTCGAATCTCGAGATCGACAAATAATTTATAATTGGTTTTTTTTTTAAATAAATTTTATCTTTATTTCTCCATCATTCATAGAGTTACTATGAATCATTCCAAATCATATATTTCAAAACAATATTATAAATTTAAAATATTTCTATATTTTATCGGAATTTTAAGAGTCAAGTTCCCGCACATGCGCAGAATCTATTAATATTCTTAGCATTGCGCTTTTAAAACAAGATTTTACACAATACTTAAAACTTATTGCCGAGTCTTAATAAGAGTCTTTGACAATTCAGAAGCTCTCGAGGTACGGGTCTTGGTGGCTAGATCGGCAGGGTGTGTCATTGTATTTTGCTGGTCTTCTGTTCGAATCTCGAGATCGACAAATAATTTATAATTGTTCTTTTTTTTTAAATAAATTTTATCTTTAATTCTCCATCATTCATAGAGCTATTATGAATCATTCCAAATCATATATTTCAAAAAAAATATTATAAATTTAAAATATTTCTATATTTTATCGGAATTTTAACAGTCAAGTTCCCGCAAAAGCGCAGAATCTATTAATATTCTTAGCATATTTCTTTTAAAACGAGATTTACACAATACTTAAAACTTATTGCCGAGTCGTAATGAGAATCTTTGACCCTTCAGAAGCTCTCGAGGTACGAGTCTTGGTGGCTAAATCGGCAGGGTGTGTCATTGTATTTTGCTGGTCTTCTGTTCGAATCTCGAGATCGACAAATAATTTATAATTTTTCTTTTTTTTAAATAAATTTTATCTTTATTTCTCATTATTCATAGAGTTACTATGAATCATTCCAAATCATATATTTCAAAACAATATTATAAATTTAAAATATTTCTATATTTTATCGGAATTTTAAGAGTCAAGTTCCCGCACATGCGCAGAATCTATTAATATTCTTAGCATTGCGCTTTTAAAACAAGATTTTACACAATACTTAAAACTTATTGCCGAGTCTTAATAAGAGTCTTTGACAATTCAGAAGCTCTCGAGGTACGGGTCTTGGTGGCTAGATCGGCAGGGTGTGTCATTGTATTTTGCTGGTCTTCTGTTCGAATCTCGAGATCGACAAATAATTTATAATTGTTCTTTTTTTTTAAATAAATTTTATCTTTATTTCTCCATCATTCATAGAGTTACTATGAATCATTCCAAATCATATATTTCAAAAAAAATATTATAAATTTAAAATATTTCTATATTTTATCGGAATTTTAAGAGTCAAGTTCCCGCACATGCGCAGAATCTATTAATATTCTTAGCATATTTCTTTTAAAACCAGATTTACACAATACTTAAAACTTATTGCCGAGTCGTAATAAGAGTCTTTGACAATTCAGAAGCTCTCGAGGTACGAGTCTTGGTGGCTAGATCGGCAGGGTATGTCATTGTATTTTGCTGGTCTTCTGTTCGAATCTCGAGATTTACAAATAATTTATAATTTTTCTTTTTTTTAAATAAATTTTATCTTTATTTCTCCATTATTCATAGAGTTACTATGAATCATTCCAAATCATATATTTCAAAACATTATGATAAATTTAAAATATTTCTATATTTTATCGGAATTTTAAGAGTCAAGTTCCCGCACATGCGCAGAATCTATTAATATTCTTAGTATATTGCTTTTAAAAAAAGATTTACACAATACTTAAAACTTATTGCCGAGTCGTAATGAGAATCTTTGACCCTTCAGAAGCTCTCGAGGTACGAGTCTTGGTGGCTAAATCGGCATGGTGTGTCATTGTATTTTGCTGGTCTTCTGTTCGAATCTCGAGATCAACAAATAATTTATAATTGTTCTTTTTTTTTTAAATAAATTTTATCTTTATTTCTCCATCATTCATAGAGTTACTATGAATCATTCCAAATCATATATTTCAAAAAAAAATATTATAAATTTAAAATATTTCTATATTTTATCGGAATTTTAAGAGTCAAGTTCCCGCACATGCGCAGAATCTATTAATATTCTTAGCATTGCGCTTTTAAAACCAGATTTACACAATACTTAAAACTTATTGTGAGTCTTAATAAGAGTCTTTGACCCTTCAGAAGCTCTCGAGGTACGAGTCTTGGTGGCTAGATCGGCAGGGTATGTCATTGTATTTTGCTGGTCTTCTGTTCGAATCTCGAGATCGACAAATAATTTATAATTGGTTTTTTTTTTTAAATAAATTTTATCTTTATTTCTCCATCATTCATAGAGTTACTATGAATCATTCCAAATCATATATTTCAAAACAATATTATAAATTTAAAATATTTCTATATTTTATCGGAATTTTAAGAGTCAAGTTCCCGCACATGCGCAGAATCTATTAATATTCTTAGCATTGCGCTTTTAAAACAAGATTTTACACAATACTTAAAACTTATTGCCGAGTCTTAATAAGAGTCTTTGACAATTCAGAAGCTCTCGAGGTACGGGTCTTGGTGGCTAGATCGGCAGGGTGTGTCATTGTATTTTGCTGGTCTTCTGTTCGAATCTCGAGATCGACAAATAATTTATAATTGTTCTTTTTTTTTAAATAAATTTTATCTTTAATTCTCCATCATTCATAGAGCTATTATGAATCATTCCAAATCATATATTTCAAAAAAAATATTATAAATTTAAAATATTTCTATATTTTATCGGAATTTTAAGAGTCAAGTTCCCGCAAAAGCGCAGAATCTATTAATATTCTTAGCATATTTCTTTTAAAACGAGATTTACACAATACTTAAAACTTATTGCCGAGTCGTAATGAGAATCTTTGACCCTTCAGAAGCTCTCGAGGTACGAGTCTTGGTGGCTAAATCGGCAGGGTGTGTCATTGTATTTTGCTGGTCTTCTGTTCGAATCTCGAGATCGACAAATAATTTATAATTTTTCTTTTTTTTAAATAAATTTTATCTTTATTTCTCATTATTCATAGAGTTACTATGAATCATTCCAAATCATATATTTCAAAACAATATTATAAATTTAAAATATTTCTATATTTTATCGGAATTTTAAGAGTCAAGTTCCCGCACATGCGCAGAATCTATTAATATTCTTAGCATTGCTCTTTTAAAACCAGATTTACACAATAATTAAAACTTATTGCCGAGTCTTAATAAGAGTCTTTGACAATTCAGAAGCTCTCGAGTTACGAGTCTTGGTGGCTAGATCGGCATGGTATGTAATTGTATTTTGCTGGTCTTCTGTTCGAATCTCGAGATTTACAAATAATTTATAATTTTTCTTTTTTTTTTAAATAAATTTTATCTTTATTTCTCCATTATTCATAGAGTTACTGTGAATCATTCCAAATCATATATTTCAAAACATTATTATAAATTTAAAATATTTCTATATTTTATCGGAATTTTAAGAGTCAAGTTCCCGCACATGCGCAGAATCTATTAATATTCTTAGTATATTGCTTTTAAAACGAGATTTACACAATACTTAAAACTTATTGCCGAGTCGTAATGAGAATCTTTGACCCTTCAGAAGCTCTCGAGGTACGAGTCTTGGTGGCTAAATCGGCAGGGTGTGTCATTGTATTTTGCTGGTCTTCTGTTCGAATCTCGAGATCGACAAATAATTTATAATTTTTCTTTTTTTTAAATAAATTTTATCTTTATTTCTCCATTATTCATAGAGTTACTATGAATCATTCCAAATCATATATTTCAAAACAATATTATAAATTTAAAATATTTCTATATTTTATCGGAATTTTAAGAGTCAAGTTCCCGCACATGCGCAGAATCTATTAATATTCTTAGCATTGCTCTTTTAAAACCAGATTTACACAATACTTAAAACTTATTGCCGAGTCTTAATAAGAGTCTTTGACAATTCAGAAGCTCTCGAGTTACGAGTCTTGGTGGCTAGATCGGCATGGTATGTCATTGTATTTTGCTGGTCTTCTGTTCGAATCTCGAGATTTACAAATAATTTATAATTTTTCTTTTTTTTTAAATAAATTTTATCTTTATTTCTCATTATTCATAGAGTTACTATGAATCATTCCAAATCATATATTTCAAAACAATATTATAAATTTAAAATATTTCTATATTTTATCGGAATTTTAAGAGTCAAGTTCCCGCACATGCGCAGAATCTATTAATATTCTTAGCATTGCGCTTTTAAAACAAGATTTTACACAATACTTAAAACTTATTGCCGAGTCTTAATAAGAGTCTTTGACAATTCAGAAGCTCTCGAGGTACGGGTCTTGGTGGCTAGATCGGCAGGGTGTGTCATTGTATTTTGCTGGTCTTCTGTTCGAATCTCGAGATCGACAAATAATTTATAATTTTTCTTTTTTTTAAATAAATTTTATCTTTATTTCTCCATTATTCATAGAGTTACTATGAATCATTCCAAATCATATATTTCAAAACATTATGATAAATTTAAAATATTTCTATATTTTATCGGAATTTTAAGAGTCAAGTTCCCGCACATGCGCAGAATCTATTAATATTCTTAGTATATTGCTTTTAAAAAAAGATTTACACAATACTTAAAACTTATTGCCGAGTCGTAATGAGAATCTTTGACCCTTCAGAAGCTCTCGAGGTACGAGTCTTGGTGGCTAAATCGGCATGGTGTGTCATTGTATTTTGCTGGTCTTCTGTTCGAATCTCGAGATCGACAAATAATTTATAATTGTTCTTTTTTTTTTAAATAAATTTTATCTTTATTTCTCCATCATTCATAGAGTTACTATGAATCATTCCAAATCATATATTTCAAAAAAAAATATTATAAATTTAAAATATTTCTATATTTTATCGGAATTTTAAGAGTCAAGTTCCCGCACATGCGCAGAATCTATTAATATTCTTAGCATTGCGCTTTTAAAACCAGATTTACACAATACTTAAAACTTATTGTGAGTCTTAATAAGAGTCTTTGACCCTTCAGAAGCTCTCGAGGTACGAGTCTTGGTGGCTAGATCGGCAGGGTATGTCATTGTATTTTGCTGGTCTTCTGTTCGAATCTCGAGATCGACAAATAATTTATAATTGGTTTTTTTTTTTAAATAAATTTTATCTTTATTTCTCCATCATTCATAGAGTTACTATGAATCATTCCAAATCATATATTTCAAAACAATATTATAAATTTAAAATATTTCTATATTTTATCGGAATTTTAAGAGTCAAGTTCCCGCACATGCGCAGAATCTATTAATATTCTTAGCATTGCGCTTTTAAAACAAGATTTTACACAATACTTAAAACTTATTGCCGAGTCTTAATAAGAGTCTTTGACAATTCAGAAGCTCTCGAGGTACGGGTCTTGGTGGCTAGATCGGCAGGGTGTGTCATTGTATTTTGCTGGTCTTCTGTTCGAATCTCGAGATCGACAAATAATTTATAATTGTTCTTTTTTTTTAAATAAATTTTATCTTTAATTCTCCATCATTCATAGAGCTATTATGAATCATTCCAAATCATATATTTCAAAAAAAATATTATAAATTTAAAATATTTCTATATTTTATCGGAATTTTAAGAGTCAAGTTCCCGCAAAAGCGCAGAATCTATTAATATTCTTAGCATATTTCTTTTAAAACGAGATTTACACAATACTTAAAACTTATTGCCGAGTCGTAATGAGAATCTTTGACCCTTCAGAAGCTCTCGAGGTACGAGTCTTGGTGGCTAAATCGGCAGGGTGTGTCATTGTATTTTGCTGGTCTTCTGTTCGAATCTCGAGATCGACAAATAATTTATAATTGTTCTTTTTTTTTAAATAAATTTTATCTTTAATTCTCCATCATTCATAGAGCTATTATGAATCATTCCAAATCATATATTTCAAAAAAAATATTATAAATTTAAAATATTTCTATATTTTATCGGAATTTTAAGAGTCAAGTTCCCGCAAAAGCGCAGAATCTATTAATATTCTTAGCATATTTCTTTTAAAACGAGATTTACACAATACTTAAAACTTATTGCCGAGTCGTAATGAGAATCTTTGACCCTTCAGAAGCTCTCGAGGTACGAGTCTTGGTGGCTAAATCGGCAGGGTGTGTCATTGTATTTTGCTGGTCTTCTGTTCGAATCTCGAGATCGACAAATAATTTATAATTTTTCTTTTTTTTAAATAAATTTTATCTTTATTTCTCATTATTCATAGAGTTACTGTGAATCATTCCAAATCATATATTTCAAAACATTATTATAAATTTAAAATATTTCTATATTTTATCGGAATTTTAAGAGTCAAGTTCCCGCACATGCGCAGAATCTATTAATATTCTTAGCATATTTCTTTTAAAACGAGATTTACACAATACTTAAAACTTATTGCCGAGTCGTAATGAGAATCTTTGACCCTTCAGAAGCTCTCGAGGTACGAGTCTTGGTGGCTAAATCGGCAGGGTGTGTCATTGTATTTTGCTGGTCTTCTGTTCGAATCTCGAGATCGACAAATAATTTATAATTTTTCTTTTTTTTAAATAAATTTTATCTTTATTTCTCCATTATTCATAGAGTTACTATGAATCATTCCAAATCATATATTTCAAAACATTATTATAAATTTAAAATATTTCTATATTTTATCGGAATTTTAAGAGTCAAGTTCCCGCACATGCGCAGAATCTATTAATATTCTTAGCATTGCTCTTTTAAAACCAGATTTACACAATACTTAAAACTTATTGCCGAGTCTTAATAAGAGTCTTTGACAATTCAGAAGCTCTCGAGTTACGAGTCTTGGTGGCTAGATCGGCAGGGTATGTCATTGTATTTTGCTGGTCTTTTGTTCGAATCTCGAGATCGACAAATAATTTATAATTGTTCTTTTTTTTTTAAATAAATTTTATCTTTATTTCTCCATCATTCATAGAGTTACTATGAATCATTCCAAATCATATATTTCAAAACAATATTATAAATTTAAAATATTTCTATATTTTATCGGAATTTTAAGAGTCAAGTTCCCGCACATGCGCAGAATCTATTAATATTCTTAGCATTGCGCTTTTAAAACCAGATTTACACAATACTTAAAACTTATTGCCGAGTCTTAATAAGAGTCTTTGACAATTCAGAAGCTCTCGAGGTACGAGTCTTGGTGGCTAGATCGGCAGGGTGTGTCATTGTATTTTGCTGGTCTTCTGTTCGAATCTCGAGATCGACAAATAATTTATAATTGTTCTTTTTTTTAAATAAATTTTATCTTTATTTCTCCATCATTCATAGAGTTACTATGAATCATTCCAAATCATATATTTCAAAAAAAATATTATAAATTTAAAATATTTCTATATTTTATCGGAATTTTAAGAGTCAAGTTCCCGCACATGCGCAGAATCTATTAATATTCTTAGCATATTTCTTTTAAAACCAGATTTACACAATACTTAAAACTTATTGCCGAGTCGTAATAAGAGTCTTTGACAATTCAGAAGCTCTCGAGGTACGAGTCTTGGTGGCTAGATCGGCAGGGTATGTCATTGTATTTTGCTGGTCTTCTGTTCGAATCTCGAGATTTACAAATAATTTATAATTTTTCTTTTTTTTAAATAAATTTTATCTTTATTTCTCCATTATTCATAGAGTTACTATGAATCATTCCAAATCATATATTTCAAAACATTATGATAAATTTAAAATATTTCTATATTTTATCGGAATTTTAAGAGTCAAGTTCCCGCACATGCGCAGAATCTATTAATATTCTTAGTATATTGCTTTTAAAAAAAGATTTACACAATACTTAAAACTTATTGCCGAGTCGTAATGAGAATCTTTGACCCTTCAGAAGCTCTCGAGGTACGAGTCTTGGTGGCTAAATCGGCATGGTGTGTCATTGTATTTTGCTGGTCTTCTGTTCGAATCTCGAGATCAACAAATAATTTATAATTGTTCTTTTTTTTTTAAATAAATTTTATCTTTATTTCTCCATCATTCATAGAGTTACTATGAATCATTCCAAATCATATATTTCAAAAAAAAATATTATAAATTTAAAATATTTCTATATTTTATCGGAATTTTAAGAGTCAAGTTCCCGCACATGCGCAGAATCTATTAATATTCTTAGCATTGCGCTTTTAAAACCAGATTTACACAATACTTAAAACTTATTGTGAGTCTTAATAAGAGTCTTTGACCCTTCAGAAGCTCTCGAGGTACGAGTCTTGGTGGCTAGATCGGCAGGGTATGTCATTGTATTTTGCTGGTCTTCTGTTCGAATCTCGAGATCGACAAATAATTTATAATTGGTTTTTTTTTTTAAATAAATTTTATCTTTATTTCTCCATCATTCATAGAGTTACTATGAATCATTCCAAATCATATATTTCAAAACAATATTATAAATTTAAAATATTTCTATATTTTATCGGAATTTTAAGAGTCAAGTTCCCGCACATGCGCAGAATCTATTAATATTCTTAGCATTGCGCTTTTAAAACAAGATTTTACACAATACTTAAAACTTATTGCCGAGTCTTAATAAGAGTCTTTGACAATTCAGAAGCTCTCGAGGTACGGGTCTTGGTGGCTAGATCGGCAGGGTGTGTCATTGTATTTTGCTGGTCTTCTGTTCGAATCTCGAGATCGACAAATAATTTATAATTGTTCTTTTTTTTTAAATAAATTTTATCTTTAATTCTCCATCATTCATAGAGCTATTATGAATCATTCCAAATCATATATTTCAAAAAAAATATTATAAATTTAAAATATTTCTATATTTTATCGGAATTTTAAGAGTCAAGTTCCCGCAAAAGCGCAGAATCTATTAATATTCTTAGCATATTTCTTTTAAAACGAGATTTACACAATACTTAAAACTTATTGCCGAGTCGTAATGAGAATCTTTGACCCTTCAGAAGCTCTCGAGGTACGAGTCTTGGTGGCTAAATCGGCAGGGTGTGTCATTGTATTTTGCTGGTCTTCTGTTCGAATCTCGAGATCGACAAATAATTTATAATTTTTCTTTTTTTTAAATAAATTTTATCTTTATTTCTCATTATTCATAGAGTTACTATGAATCATTCCAAATCATATATTTCAAAACAATATTATAAATTTAAAATATTTCTATATTTTATCGGAATTTTAAGAGTCAAGTTCCCGCACATGCGCAGAATCTATTAATATTCTTAGCATTGCTCTTTTAAAACCAGATTTACACAATAATTAAAACTTATTGCCGAGTCTTAATAAGAGTCTTTGACAATTCAGAAGCTCTCGAGTTACGAGTCTTGGTGGCTAGATCGGCATGGTATGTAATTGTATTTTGCTGGTCTTCTGTTCGAATCTCGAGATTTACAAATAATTTATAATTTTTCTTTTTTTTTTAAATAAATTTTATCTTTATTTCTCCATTATTCATAGAGTTACTGTGAATCATTCCAAATCATATATTTCAAAACATTATTATAAATTTAAAATATTTCTATATTTTATCGGAATTTTAAGAGTCAAGTTCCCGCACATGCGCAGAATCTATTAATATTCTTAGTATATTGCTTTTAAAACGAGATTTACACAATACTTAAAACTTATTGCCGAGTCGTAATGAGAATCTTTGACCCTTCAGAAGCTCTCGAGGTACGAGTCTTGGTGGCTAAATCGGCAGGGTGTGTCATTGTATTTTGCTGGTCTTCTGTTCGAATCTCGAGATCGACAAATAATTTATAATTTTTCTTTTTTTTAAATAAATTTTATCTTTATTTCTCCATTATTCATAGAGTTACTATGAATCATTCCAAATCATATATTTCAAAACAATATTATAAATTTAAAATATTTCTATATTTTATCGGAATTTTAAGAGTCAAGTTCCCGCACATGCGCAGAATCTATTAATATTCTTAGCATTGCTCTTTTAAAACCAGATTTACACAATACTTAAAACTTATTGCCGAGTCTTAATAAGAGTCTTTGACAATTCAGAAGCTCTCGAGTTACGAGTCTTGGTGGCTAGATCGGCATGGTATGTCATTGTATTTTGCTGGTCTTCTGTTCGAATCTCGAGATTTACAAATAATTTATAATTTTTCTTTTTTTTTAAATAAATTTTATCTTTATTTCTCATTATTCATAGAGTTACTATGAATCATTCCAAATCATATATTTCAAAACAATATTATAAATTTAAAATATTTCTATATTTTATCGGAATTTTAAGAGTCAAGTTCCCGCACATGCGCAGAATCTATTAATATTCTTAGCATTGCGCTTTTAAAACAAGATTTTACACAATACTTAAAACTTATTGCCGAGTCTTAATAAGAGTCTTTGACAATTCAGAAGCTCTCGAGGTACGGGTCTTGGTGGCTAGATCGGCAGGGTGTGTCATTGTATTTTGCTGGTCTTCTGTTCGAATCTCGAGATCGACAAATAATTTATAATTTTTCTTTTTTTTAAATAAATTTTATCTTTATTTCTCCATTATTCATAGAGTTACTATGAATCATTCCAAATCATATATTTCAAAACATTATGATAAATTTAAAATATTTCTATATTTTATCGGAATTTTAAGAGTCAAGTTCCCGCACATGCGCAGAATCTATTAATATTCTTAGTATATTGCTTTTAAAAAAAGATTTACACAATACTTAAAACTTATTGCCGAGTCGTAATGAGAATCTTTGACCCTTCAGAAGCTCTCGAGGTACGAGTCTTGGTGGCTAAATCGGCATGGTGTGTCATTGTATTTTGCTGGTCTTCTGTTCGAATCTCGAGATCGACAAATAATTTATAATTGTTCTTTTTTTTTTAAATAAATTTTATCTTTATTTCTCCATCATTCATAGAGTTACTATGAATCATTCCAAATCATATATTTCAAAAAAAAATATTATAAATTTAAAATATTTCTATATTTTATCGGAATTTTAAGAGTCAAGTTCCCGCACATGCGCAGAATCTATTAATATTCTTAGCATTGCGCTTTTAAAACCAGATTTACACAATACTTAAAACTTATTGTGAGTCTTAATAAGAGTCTTTGACCCTTCAGAAGCTCTCGAGGTACGAGTCTTGGTGGCTAGATCGGCAGGGTATGTCATTGTATTTTGCTGGTCTTCTGTTCGAATCTCGAGATCGACAAATAATTTATAATTGGTTTTTTTTTTTAAATAAATTTTATCTTTATTTCTCCATCATTCATAGAGTTACTATGAATCATTCCAAATCATATATTTCAAAACAATATTATAAATTTAAAATATTTCTATATTTTATCGGAATTTTAAGAGTCAAGTTCCCGCACATGCGCAGAATCTATTAATATTCTTAGCATTGCGCTTTTAAAACAAGATTTTACACAATACTTAAAACTTATTGCCGAGTCTTAATAAGAGTCTTTGACAATTCAGAAGCTCTCGAGGTACGGGTCTTGGTGGCTAGATCGGCAGGGTGTGTCATTGTATTTTGCTGGTCTTCTGTTCGAATCTCGAGATCGACAAATAATTTATAATTGTTCTTTTTTTTTAAATAAATTTTATCTTTAATTCTCCATCATTCATAGAGCTATTATGAATCATTCCAAATCATATATTTCAAAAAAAATATTATAAATTTAAAATATTTCTATATTTTATCGGAATTTTAAGAGTCAAGTTCCCGCAAAAGCGCAGAATCTATTAATATTCTTAGCATATTTCTTTTAAAACGAGATTTACACAATACTTAAAACTTATTGCCGAGTCGTAATGAGAATCTTTGACCCTTCAGAAGCTCTCGAGGTACGAGTCTTGGTGGCTAAATCGGCAGGGTGTGTCATTGTATTTTGCTGGTCTTCTGTTCGAATCTCGAGATCGACAAATAATTTATAATTGTTCTTTTTTTTTAAATAAATTTTATCTTTAATTCTCCATCATTCATAGAGCTATTATGAATCATTCCAAATCATATATTTCAAAAAAAATATTATAAATTTAAAATATTTCTATATTTTATCGGAATTTTAAGAGTCAAGTTCCCGCAAAAGCGCAGAATCTATTAATATTCTTAGCATATTTCTTTTAAAACGAGATTTACACAATACTTAAAACTTATTGCCGAGTCGTAATGAGAATCTTTGACCCTTCAGAAGCTCTCGAGGTACGAGTCTTGGTGGCTAAATCGGCAGGGTGTGTCATTGTATTTTGCTGGTCTTCTGTTCGAATCTCGAGATCGACAAATAATTTATAATTTTTCTTTTTTTTAAATAAATTTTATCTTTATTTCTCATTATTCATAGAGTTACTGTGAATCATTCCAAATCATATATTTCAAAACATTATTATAAATTTAAAATATTTCTATATTTTATCGGAATTTTAAGAGTCAAGTTCCCGCACATGCGCAGAATCTATTAATATTCTTAGCATATTTCTTTTAAAACGAGATTTACACAATACTTAAAACTTATTGCCGAGTCGTAATGAGAATCTTTGACCCTTCAGAAGCTCTCGAGGTACGAGTCTTGGTGGCTAAATCGGCAGGGTGTGTCATTGTATTTTGCTGGTCTTCTGTTCGAATCTCGAGATCGACAAATAATTTATAATTTTTCTTTTTTTTAAATAAATTTTATCTTTATTTCTCCATTATTCATAGAGTTACTATGAATCATTCCAAATCATATATTTCAAAACATTATTATAAATTTAAAATATTTCTATATTTTATCGGAATTTTAAGAGTCAAGTTCCCGCACATGCGCAGAATCTATTAATATTCTTAGCATTGCTCTTTTAAAACCAGATTTACACAATACTTAAAACTTATTGCCGAGTCTTAATAAGAGTCTTTGACAATTCAGAAGCTCTCGAGTTACGAGTCTTGGTGGCTAGATCGGCAGGGTATGTCATTGTATTTTGCTGGTCTTTTGTTCGAATCTCGAGATCGACAAATAATTTATAATTGTTCTTTTTTTTTTAAATAAATTTTATCTTTATTTCTCCATCATTCATAGAGTTACTATGAATCATTCCAAATCATATATTTCAAAACAATATTATAAATTTAAAATATTTCTATATTTTATCGGAATTTTAAGAGTCAAGTTCCCGCACATGCGCAGAATCTATTAATATTCTTAGCATTGCGCTTTTAAAACCAGATTTACACAATACTTAAAACTTATTGCCGAGTCTTAATAAGAGTCTTTGACAATTCAGAAGCTCTCGAGGTACGAGTCTTGGTGGCTAGATCGGCAGGGTGTGTCATTGTATTTTGCTGGTCTTCTGTTCGAATCTCGAGATCGACAAATAATTTATAATTGTTCTTTTTTTTAAATAAATTTTATCTTTATTTCTCCATCATTCATAGAGTTACTATGAATCATTCCAAATCATATATTTCAAAAAAAATATTATAAATTTAAAATATTTCTATATTTTATCGGAATTTTAAGAGTCAAGTTCCCGCACATGCGCAGAATCTATTAATATTCTTAGCATATTTCTTTTAAAACCAGATTTACACAAAACTTAAAACTTATTGCCGAGTCGTAATTAGAATCTTTGACCCTTCAGAAGCTCCCGAGGTACGAAACTTGGTGGCTAAATCGGCAGGGTGTGTCATTGTATTTTGCTGGTCTTCTGTTCGAATCTCGAGATCGACAAATAATTTATAATTTTTCTTTTTTTTAAATAAATTTTATCTTTATTTCTCCATTATTCATAGAGTTACTATGAATCATTCCAAATCATATATTTCAAAACAATATTATAAATTTAAAATATTTCTATATTTTATCGGAATTTTAAGAGTCAAGTTCCCGCACATGCGCAGAATCTATTAATATTCTTAGCATTGCTCTTTTAAAACCAGATTTACGCAATACTTAAAACTTATTGCCGAGTCTTAATAAGAGTCTTTGACAATTCAGAAGCTCTCGAGTTACGAGTCTTGGTGGCTAGATCGGCATGGTATGTCATTGTATTTTGCTGGTCTTCTGTTCGAATCTCGAGATTTACAAATAATTTATAATTTTTCTTTTTTTTAAATAAATTTTATCTTTATTTCTCCATTAATCATAGAGTTACTATGAATCATTCCAAATCATATATTTCAAAACATTATTATAAATTTAAAATATTTCTATATTTTATCGGAATTTTAAGAGTCAAGTTCCCGCACATGCGCAGAATCTATTAATATTCTTAGTATATTGCTTTTAAAAAAAGATTTACACAATACTTAAAACTTATTGCCGAGTCGTAATGAGAATCTTTGACCCTTCAGAAGCTCTCGAGGTACGAGTCTTGGTGGCTAGATCGGCAGGGTATGTCATTGTATTTTGCTGGTCTTCTGTTCGAATCTCGAGATCGACAAATAATTTATAATTGTTCTTTTTTTTTAAATAAATTTTATCTTTATTTCTCCATCATTCATAGAGTTACTATGAATCATTCCAAATCATATATTTCAAAACAATATTATAAATTTAAAATATTTCTATATTTTATCGGAATTTTAAGAGTCAAGTTCCCGCACATGCGCAGAATCTATTAATATTCTTAGCATTGCGCTTTTAAAACCAGATTTACACAATACTTAAAACTTATTGCCGAGTCTTAATAAGAGTCTTTGACAATTCAGAAGCTCTCGAGGTACGAGTCTTGGTGGCTAGATCAGCAGGGTGTGTCATTGTATTTTGCTGGTCTTCTGTTCGAATCTCGAGATCGACAAATAATTTATAATTTTTCTTTTTTTTAAATAAATTTTATCTTTATTTCTCCATTATTCATAGAGTTACTATGAATCATTCCAAATCATATATTTCAAAACAATATTATAAATTTAAAATATTTCTATATTTTATCGGAATTTTAAGAGTCAAGTTCCCGCATATGCGCAGAATCTATTAATATTCTTAGCATTGCTCTTTTAAAACCAGATTTACACAATACTTAAAATTTATTGCCGAGTCTTAATAAGAGTCTTTGACAATTCAGAAGCTCTCGAGTTACGAGTCTTGGTGGCTAGATCTTCATGGTATGTCATTGTATTTTGCTGGTCTTCTGTTCGAATCTCGAGATTTACAAATAATTTATAATTTTTCTTTTTTTTAAATAAATTTTATCTTTATTTCTCCATTATTCATAGAGTTACTATGAATCATTCCAAATCATATATTTCAAAACATTATTATAAATTTAAAATATTTCTATATTTTATCGGAATTTTAAGAGTCAAGTTCCCGCACATGCGCAGAATCTATTAATATTCTTAGCATTGCGCTTTTAAAACCAGATTTACACAATACTTAAAACTTATTGCCGAGTCGTAATGAGAATCTTTGACCCTTCAGAAGCTCTCGAGGTACGAGTCTTGGTGGCTAGATCGGCAGGGTATGTCTTTGTATTTTGCTGGTCTTCTGTTCGAATCTCGAGATTTACAAATAATTTATAATTTTTCTTTTTTTTAAATAAATTTTATCTTTATTTCTCCATTATTTATAGAGTTACTATGAATTATTCCAAATCATATATTTCAAAACAATATTATAAATTTAAAATATTTCTATATTTTATCGGAATTTCAAGAGTCAAAATCCCGCACATGCGCAGAATCTATTAATATTCTTAGCATTGTGCTTTTAAAACAAGATTTACACAATACTTAACTTATTGCCGAGTCGTAATGAGAATCTTTGACCCTTCAGAAGCTCTCGAGGTACGAGTCTTGTTGACTAGATCGGCAGGGTGTGTCATTGTATTTTGCTGGTCTTCTGTTCGAATCTCGAGATCGACAAATAATTTATAATTTTTCTTTTTTTTAAATAAATTTTATCATTATTTCTCCATTATTCATAGAGTTACTATGAATCATTCCAAATCATATATTTCAAATAATATTATAAATTTAAAATATTTCTATATTTTATCGGAATTTTAAGAGTCAAGTTCGCGCACATGCTCAGAATCTATTAATAAGCATTGTGCTTTTAAAACCAGATTTACACAATACTTAAAACTTATTGCCGAGTCGTAATAAGAGTCTTTGACCATTCAGAAGCTCTCGAGGTACGAGTCTTGGTCGCTATATGGGCATGGTGTGTCCTTGTATTTTGCTGTCTTCTGTTCGAATCTCGAGATCGACAAATAATTTATAATTTTTCTTTTTTTTAAATAAATTTTATCTTTATTTCTCCATTATTCATAGAGTTACTATGAATCATTCGAAATCATATATTTCAAAACAATATTATAAATTTAAAATATTTCTATATTTTATCGGAATTTTAAGAGTCAAGTTCCCGCACATGCGCAGAATCTATTAATATTCTTAGCATTGCTCTTTTAAAACCAGATTTACACAATACTTAAAATTTATTGCCGAGTCTTAATAAGAGTCTTTGACAATTCAGAAGCTCTCGAGGTACGAGTCTTGGTGGATAGATCGGCAGGGTATGTCATTGTATTTTGCTGGTCTTCTGTTCGAATCTCGAGATCGACAAATAATTTATAATTTTTCTTTTTTTTAAATAAATTTTATCTTTATTTCTCCATTATTCATAGAGTTACTATGAATCATTCCAAATCATATATTTCAAAACAATATTATAAATTTAATATATTTCTATATTTTATCGGAATTTTAAGAGTCAAGTTCCCGCACATGCGCAGAATCTATTAATATTCTTAGCATTGTGCTTTTAAAACCAGATTTACACAATGCTTAAAACTTATTGCCGAGTCGTAATGAGAATCTTTGACCCTTCAGCAGCTCACGAGGTACGAGTATTGGTGGCTAGATCGGCAGGGTGTGTCATTGTATTTTGCTGGTCTTCTGTTCGAATCTCGAGATTTACAAATAATTTATAATTTTTCTTTTTTTTAAATAAATTTTATCTTTATTTCTCCATCATTCATAGAGTTACTATGAATCATTCCAAATCATATATTTCAAAACAATATTATAAATTTAAAATATTTCTATATTTTATCGGAATTTTAAGAGTCAAGTTCCCGCACATGCGCAGAATCTATTAATATTCTTAGCATTGCTCTTTTAAAACCAGATTTACACAATACTTAAAACTTATTGCCGAGTCTTAATAAGAGTCTTTGACAATTCAGAAGCTCTCGAGTTACGAGTCTTGGTGGCTAGATCGGCAGGGTATGTCATTGTATTTTGCTGGTCTTCTGTTCGAAACTCGAGATCGACAAATAATTTATAATTTTTCTTTTTTTTAAATAAATTTTATCTTTATTTCTCCATTATTCATAGAGTTACTATGAATCATTCCAAATCATATATTTCAAAACATTATTATAAATTTAAAATATTTCTATATTTTATCGGAATTTTAAGAGTCAAGTTCCCGCACATGCACAGAATCTATTAACATTCTTAGCATATTGCTTTTAAAACCAGATTTACACAATACTTAAAACTTATTGCCGAGTCGTAATGAGAATCTTTGACCCTTCAGAAGCTCTCGAGGTACGAGTCTTGGTGGCTAGATCGGCAGGGTATGTCTTTGTATTTTGCTGGTCTTCTGTTCGAATCTCGAGATCGACGAATAATTTATAATTTTTCTTTTTTTTAAATAAATTTTATCTTTATTTCTCCATTATTCATAGAGTTACTATGAATCATTCCAAATCATATATTTCAAAACATTATTATAAATTTAAAATATTTCTATATTTTATCGGAATTTTAAGAGTCAAGTTCCCGCACATGCGCAGAATCTATTAATATTCTTAGCATTGCTCTTTTAAAACCAGATTTACACAATACTTAAAACTTATTGCCGAGTCTTAATAAGAGTCTTTGACAATTCAGAAGCTCTCGAGTTACGAGTCTTGGTGGCTAGATCGGCATGGTATGTCATTGTATTTTGCTGGTCTTCTGTTCGAATCTCGAGATTTACAAATAATTTATAATTTTTCTTTTTTTTAAATAAATTTTATCTTTATTTCTCCATTAATCATAGAGTTACTATGAATCATTCCAAATCATATATTTCAAAACATTATTATAAATTTAAAATATTTCTATATTTTATCGGAATTTTAAGAGTCAAGTTCCCGCACATGCGCAGAATCTATTAATATTCTTAGTATATTGCTTTTAAAAAAAGATTTACACAATACTTAAAACTTATTGCCGAGTCGTAATGAGAATCTTTGACCCTTCAGAAGCTCTCGAGGTACGAGTCTTGGTGGCTAGATCGGCATGGTATGTCATTGTATTTTGCTGGTCTTCTGTTCGAATCTCGAGATTTACAAATAATTTATAATTTTTCTTTTTTTTAAATAAATTTTATCTTTATTTCTCCATCATTCATAGAGTTACTATGAATCATTCCAAATCATATATTTCAAAAAAAATATTATAAATTTAAAATATTTCTATATTTTATCGGAATTTTAAGAGTCAAGTTCCCGCACATGCGCAGAATCTATTAATATTCTTAGCATTGCGCTTTTAAAACCAGATTTACACAATACTTAAAACTTATTGTGAGTCTTAATAAGAGTCTTTGACCCTTCAGAAGCTCTCGAGGTACGAGTCTTGGTGGCTAGATCGGCAGGGTATGTCATTGTATTTTGCTGGTCTTTTGTTCGAATCTCGAGATCGACAAATAATTTATAATTGTTCTTTTTTTTTTAAATGAATTTTATCTTTATTTCTCCATCATTCATAGAGTTACTATGAATCATTCCAAATCATATATTTCAAAACAATATTATAAATTTAAAATATTTCTATATTTTATCGGAATTTTAAGAGTCAAGTTCCCGCACATGCGCAGAATCTATTAATATTCTTAGCATTGCGCTTTTAAAACCAGATTTACACAATACTTAAAACTTATTGCCGAGTCTTAATAAGAGTCTTTGACAATTCAGAAGCTCTCGAGGTACGAGTCTTGGTGGCTAGATCGGCAGGGTGTGTCATTGTATTTTGCTGGTCTTCTGTTCAAATCTCGAGATCGACAAATAATTTATAATTGTTCTTTTTTTTTAAATAAATTTTATCTTTATTTCTCCATTATTCATAGAGTTACTATGAATCATTCCAAATCATATATTTCAAAACATTATTATAAATTTAAAATATTTCTATATTTTATCGGAATTTTAAGAGTCAAGTTCCCGCACATGCACAGAATCTATTAACATTCTTAGCATATTGCTTTTAAAACCAGATTTACACAATACTTAAAACTTATTGCCGAGTCGTAATGAGAATCTTTGACCCTTCAGAAGCACTCGAGGTACGAGTCTTGGTGGCTAGATCGGCAGGGTATGTCTTTGTATTTTGCTGGTCTTCTGTTCGAATCTCGAGATCGACGAATAATTTATAATTTTTCTTTTTTTTAAATAAATTTTATCTTTATTTCTCCATTATTCATAGAGTTACTATGAATCATTCCAAATCATATATTTCAAAACATTATTATAAATTTAAAATATTTCTATATTTTATCGGAATTTTAAGAGTCAAGTTCCCGCACATGCGCAGAATCTATTAATATTCTTAGTATATTGCTTTTAAAAAAAGATTTACACAATACTTAAAACTTATTGCCGAGTCGTAATGAGAATCTTTGACCCTTCAGAAGCTCTCGAGGTACGAGTCTTGGTGGCTAGATCGGCAGGGTATGTCATTGTATTTTGTTAGTCTTCTGTTCGAATCTCGAGATCGACAAATAATTTATAATTGTTCTTTTTTTTTAAAATAAATTTTATCTTTATTTCTCCATCATTCATAGAGTTACTATGAATCATTCCAAATCATATATTTCAAAACAATATTATAAATTTAAAATATTTCTATATTTTATCGGAATTTTAAGAGTCAAGTTCCCGCACATGCGCAGAATCTATTAATATTCTTAGCATTGCGCTTTTAAAACCAGATTTACACAATACTTAAAACTTATTGCCGAGTCTTAATAAGAGTCTTTGACAATTCAGAAGCTCTCGAGGTACGAGTCTTGGTGGCTAGATCAGCAGGGTGTGTCATTGTATTTTGCTGGTCTTCTGTTCGAATCTCGAGATCGACAAATAATTTATAATTTTTCTTTTTTTTAAATAAATTTTATCTTTATTTCTCCATTATTCATAGAGTTACTATGAATCATTCCAAATCATATATTTCAAAACAATATTATAAATTTAAAATATTTCTATATTTTATCGGAATTTTAAGAGTCAAGTTCCCGCACATGCGCAGAATCTATTAATATTCTTAGCATTGCTCTTTTAAAACCAGATTTACACAATACTTAAAATTTATTGCCGAGTCTTAATAAGAGTCTTTGACAATTCAGAAGCTCTCGAGTTACGAGTCTTGGTGGCTAGATCTTCATGGTATGTCATTGTATTTTGCTGGTCTTCTGTTCGAATCTCGAGATTTACAAATAATTTATAATTTTTCTTTTTTTTAAATAAATTTTATCTTTATTTCTCCATTATTCATAGAGTTACTATGAATCATTCCAAATCATATATTTCAAAACATTATTATAAATTTAAAATATTTCTATATTTTATCGGAATTTTAAGAGTTAAGTTCCCGCACATGCGCAGAATCTATTAATATTCTTAGCATTGCGCTTTTAAAACCAGATTTACACAATACTTAAAACTTATTGCCGAGTCGTAATGAGAATCTTTGACCCTTCAGCAGCTCACGAGGTACGAGTCTTGGTGGCTAGATCGGCAGGGTGTGTCATTGTATTTTGCTGGTCTTCTGTTCGAATCTCGAGATCGACAAATTATTTATAATTGTTCTTTTTTTTAAATAAATTTTATCTTTATTTCTCCATCATTCATAGAGTTACTATGAATCATTCCAAATCATATATTTCAAAACAATATTATAAATTTAAAATATTTCTATATTTTATCGGAATTTTAAGAGTCAAGTTCCCGCACATGCGCAGAATCTATTAATATTCTTAGCATTGCTCTTTTAAAACCAGATTTACACAATACTTAAAACTTATTGCCGAGTCTTAATAAGAGTCTTTGACAATTCAGAAGCTCTCGAGTTACGAGTCTTGGTGGCTAGATCGGCAGGGTATGTCATTGTATTTTGCTGGTCTTCTGTTCGAAACTCGAGATCGACAAATAATTTATAATTTTTCTTTTTTTTAAATAAATTTTATCTTTATTTCTCCATTATTCATAGAGTTACTATGAATCATTCCAAATCATATATTTCAAAACATTATTATAAATTTAAAATATTTCTATATTTTATCGGAATTTTAAGAGTCAAGTTCCCGCACATGCACAGAATCTATTAACATTCTTAGCATATTGCTTTTAAAACCAGATTTACACAATACTTAAAACTTATTGCCGAGTCGTAATGAGAATCTTTGACCCTTCAGAAGCTCTCGAGGTACGAGTCTTGGTGGCTAGATCGGCAGGGTATGTCGTTGTATTTTGCTGGTCTTCTGTTCGAATCTCGAGATTTACAAATAATTTATAATTTTTCTTTTTTTTAAATAAATTTTATCTTTATTTCTCCATTATTTATAGAGTTACTATGAATTATTCCAAATCATATATTTCAAAACAATATTATAAATTTAAAATATTTCTATATTTTATCGGATTTTCAAGAGTCAAAATCCCGCACATGCGCAGAATCTATTAATATTCTTAGCATTGTCCTTTTAAAACCAGATTTACACAATGCTTAAAACTTATTGCCGAGTCGTAATGAGAATCTTTGACCCTTCAGCAGCTCACGAGGTACGAGTCTTGGTGGCTAGATCGGCAGGGTGTGTCATTGTATTTTGCTGGTCTTCTGTTCGAATCTCGAGATCGACAAATAATTTATAATTGTTCTTTTTTTTAAATAAATTTTATCTTTATTTCTCCATCATTCATAGAGTTACTATGAATCATTCCAAATCATATATTTCAAAACAATATTATAAATTTAAAATATTTCTATATTTTATCGGAATTTTAAGAGTCAAGTTCCCGCACATGCGCAGAATCTATTAATATTCTTAGCATTGCTCTTTTAAAACCAGATTTACACAATACTTAAAACTTATTGCCGAGTCTTAATAAGAGTCTTTGACAATTCAGAAGCTCTCGAGGTACGAGTCTTGGTGGCTAGATCAGCAGGGTGTGTCATTGTATTTTGCTGGTCTTCTGTTCGAATCTCGAGATCGACAAATAATTTATAATTGTTCTTTTTTTTAAATAAATTTTATCTTTATTTCTCCATCATTCATAGAGTTACTATGAATCATTCCAAATCATATATTTCAAAAAAAATATTATAAATTTAAAATATTTCTATATTTTATCGGAATTTTAAGAGTCAAGTTCCCGCACATGCGCAGAATCTATTAATATTCTTAGCAATGCGCTTTTAAAACCAGATTTACACAAAACTTAAAACTTATTGCCGAGTCGTAATTAGAATCTTTGACCCTTCAGAAGCTCCCGAGGTACGAGTCTTGGTGGCTAAATCGGCAGGGTGTGTCATTGTATTTTGCTGGTCTTCTGTTCGAATCTCGAGATCGACAAATAATTTATAATTTTTCTTTTTTTTAAATAAATTTTATCTTTATTTCTCCATTATTCATAGAGTTACTATGAATCATTCCAAATCATATATTTCAAAACAATATTATAAATTTAAAATATTTCTATATTTTATCGGAATTTTAAGAGTCAAGTTCCCGCACATGCGCAGAATCTATTAATATTCTTAGCATTGCTCTTTTAAAACCAGATTTACACAATACTTAAAATTTATTGCCGAGTCTTAATAAGAGTCTTTGACAATTCAGAAGCTCTCGAGGTACGAGTCTTGGTGGATAGATCGGCAGGGTATGTCATTGTATTTTGCTGGTCTTCTGTTCGAATCTCGAGATCGACAAATAATTTATAATTTTTCTTTTTTTTAAATAAATTTTATCTTTATTTCTCCATTATTCATAGAGTTACTATGAATCATTCCAAATCATATATTTCAAAACAATATTATAAATTTAATATATTTCTATATTTTATCGGAATTTTAAGAGTCAAGTTCCCGCACATGCGCAGAATCTATTAATATTCTTAGCATTGTGCTTTTAAAACCAGTTTTACACAATGCTTAAAACTTATTGCCGAGTCGTAATGAGAATCTTTGACCCTTCAGCAGCTCACGAGGTACGAGTCTTGGTGGCTAGATCGGCAGGGTGTGTCATTGTATTTTGCTGGTCTTCTGTTCGAATCTCGAGATTTACAAATAATTTATAATTTTTCTTTTTTTTAAATAAATTTTATCTTTATTTCTCCATCATTCATAGAGTTACTATGAATCATTCCAAATCATATATTTCAAAACAATATTATAAATTTAAAATATTTCTATATTTTATCGGAATATTAAGAGTCAAGTTCCCGCACATGCACAGAATCTATTAACATTCTTAGCATATTGCTTTTAAAACCAGATTTACACAATACTTAAAACTTATTGCCGAGTCGTAATGAGAATCTTTGACCCTTCAGAAGCTCTCGAGGTACGAGTCTTGGTGGCTAGATCGGCAGGGTATGTCTTTGTATTTTGCTGGTCTTCTGTTCGAATCTCGAGATTTACAAATAATTTATAATTTTTCTTTTTTTTAAATAAATTTTATCTTTATTTCTCCATTATTTATAGAGTTACTATGAATTATTCCAAATCATATATTTCAAAACAATATTATAAATTTAAAATATTTCTATATTTTATCGGATTTTCAAGAGTCAAAATCCCGCACATGCGCAGAATCTATTAATATTCTTAGCATTGTCCTTTTAAAACCACATTTACACAATGCTTAAAACTTATTGCCGAGTCGTAATGAGAATCTTTGACCCTTCAGCAGCTCACGAGGTACGAGTCTTGGTGGCTAGATCGGCAGGGTGTGTCATTGTATTTTGCTGGTCTTCTGTTCGAATCTCGAGATCGACAAATAATTTATAATTGTTCTTTTTTTTAAATAAATTTTATCTTTATTTCTCCATCATTCATAGAGTTACTATGAATCATTCCAAATCATATATTTCAAAACAATATTATAAATTTAAAATATTTCTATATTTTATCGGAATTTTAAGAGTCAAGTTCCCGCACATGCGCAGAATCTATTAATATTCTTAGCATTGCTCTTTTAAAACCAGATTTACACAATACTTAAAACTTATTGCCGAGTCTTAATAAGAGTCTTTGACAATTCAGAAGCTCTCGAGATACGAGTCTTGGTGGCTAGATCAGCAGGGTGTGTCATTGTATTTTGCTGGTCTTCTGTTCGAATCTCGAGATCGACAAATAATTTATAATTGTTCTTTTTTTTAAATAAATTTTATCTTTATTTCTCCATCATTCATAGAGTTACTATGAATCATTCCAAATCATATATTTCAAAAAAAATATTATAAATTTAAAATATTTCTATATTTTATCGGAATTTTAAGAGTCAAGTTCCCGCACATGCGCAGAATCTATTAATATTCTTAGCAATGCGCTTTTAAAACCAGATTTACACAAAACTTAAAACTTATTGCCGAGTCGTAATTAGAATCTTTGACCCTTCAGAAGCTCCCGAGGTACGAGTCTTGGTGGCTAAATCGGCAGGGTGTGTCATTGTATTTTGCTGGTCTTCTGTTCGAATCTCGAGATCGACAAATAATTTATAATTTTTCTTTTTTTTAAATAAATTTTATCTTTATTTCTCCATTATTCATAGAGTTACTATGAATCATTCCAAATCATATATTTCAAAACAATATTATAAATTTAAAATATTTCTATATTTTATCGGAATTTTAAGAGTCAAGTTCCCGCACATGCGCAGAATCTATTAATATTCTTAGCATTGCTCTTTTAAAACCAGATTTACACAATACTTAAAATTTATTGCCGAGTCTTAATAAGAGTCTTTGACAATTCAGAAGCTCTCGAGGTACGAGTCTTGGTGGATAGATCGGCAGGGTATGTCATTGTATTTTGCTGGTCTTCTGTTCGAATCTCGAGATCGACAAATAATTTATAATTTTTCTTTTTTTTAAATAAATTTTATCTTTATTTCTCCATTATTCATAGAGTTACTATGAATCATTCCAAATCATATATTTCAAAACAATATTATAAATTTAATATATTTCTATATTTTATCGGAATTTTAAGAGTCAAGTTCCCGCACATGCGCAGAATCTATTAATATTCTTAGCATTGTGCTTTTAAAACCAGTTTTACACAATGCTTAAAACTTATTGCCGAGTCGTAATGAGAATCTTTGACCCTTCAGCAGCTCACGAGGTACGAGTCTTGGTGGCTAGATCGGCAGGGTGTGTCATTGTATTTTGCTGGTCTTCTGTTCGAATCTCGAGATTTACAAATAATTTATAATTTTTCTTTTTTTTAAATAAATTTTATCTTTATTTCTCCATCATTCATAGAGTTACTATGAATCATTCCAAATCATATATTTCAAAACAATATTATAAATTTAAAATATTTCTATATTTTATCGGAATTTTAAGAGTCAAGTTCCCGCACATGCGCAGAATCTATTAATATTCTTAGCATTGCTCTTTTAAAACCAGATTTACACAATACTTAAAACTTATTGCCGAGTCTTAATAAGAGTCTTTGACAATTCAGAAGCTCTCGAGGTACGAGTCTTGGTGGCTAGATCGGCAGGGTGTGTCATTGTATTTTGCTGGTCTTCTGTTCGAATCTCGAGATCGACAAATAATTTATAATTTTTCTTTTTTTTAAATAAATTTTATCATTATTTCTCCATTATTCATAGAGTTACTATGAATCATTCCAAATCATATATTTCAAATAATATTATAAATTTAAAATATTTCTATATTTTATCGGAATTTTAAGAGTCAAGTTCGCGCACATGCTCAGAATCTATAAATAAGCATTGTGCTTTTAAAACCAGATTTACACAATACTTAAAACTTATTGCCGAGTCGTAATAAGAGTCTTTGACCATTCAGAAGCTCTCGAGGTACGAGTCTTGGTCGCTATATGGGCAGGGTGTGTCCTTGTATTTTGCTGTCTTCTGTTCGAATCTCGAGATCGACAAATAATTTATAATTTTTCTTTTTTTTAAATAATCTTTATCTTTATTTCTATATTATTCATAGAGTTACTATGAATCATGCCAAATCATATATTTCAAAACAATATTATAAATTTAAAATATTTCTATATTTTATCCGAATTTTAAGAGTCAAGTTCCCGCACATGCACAGAATCTATTAATATTCTTAGCATATTGCTTTTAAAACCAGATTTACACAATACTTAAAACTTATTGTCGAGTCGTAATGAGAGTCTTTGACCCTTCAGAAGCTCTCGAGGTACGAGTCTTGGTGGCTAGATCGGCAGGGTGTGTCATTGTATTTTGTGGTCAAGTTTCGAATAAATATAGAAATATTTTGGTATTAAATTTTATTTTTGACGTATATGATTTCGAATTATTCAATTTATCTCTAGGAATGATGGGGAAAACTAGCTAAAATAAATTTAAAAAAAAAAGAAATATATATAAATATATTTGTCGGCTTCGAGCCTCGAACTGAAGACCTGCGAAACTAAGCACTACACTCTACTGATCCAGCCACCAAGCCTCGTAACCTGAGAGCTTCTGAAAGGTCTAAGAATCTCACTCCGACTGTCCAGTAAAATTTTAATTACGGTGTCAATATGGTATAAAAGCACAATGCTAAGAATACGAATGAATTCTGCGCATGTGCGTGAACTTGACTCGTCAAATTTCAAATAAATATAGAAACACTTTTATATTAAAATTTAATTTTGACGTATATGATTTCGAATTATTCAATTTATCTCTAGGAATGATGGTGAAAACTAGCTAAAATAAATTTTAAAAAAAAGAAAAATTTATAAATATATTTGTCGGTTTCGAGCCTCGAACTGAAGACTTGTAAAACTAAGCGCTAAACTCTACCGATCCAGCCACCAAGCCTCGTAACCTGAGAGCTTCTGAAAGGTCTAAGAATCTCGTTACGACTGTCCAGTAAAATTTTAAATACGGTGTCAATCTGGTCTAAAAGCACAATGCTAAGAATACGAATGAATTCTGCGCATGTGCGTGAACTTGACTTTTCAAATTTCGAATAAATATAGAAATATTTTGATATTAAATTTTATTTTTGACGTATATGATTTCGAATTATTCAATTTATCTCTAGGAATGATGGGGAAAATAAGCTAAAATAAATTTTTAAAAAAAGAGAAATATATAAATATATTTGTGGGCTTCGAGCCTCGAACTGCAGATCTGCAAAACTAAGCGCTACACTCTACCGATCCAGCCACCAAGCTTCGTAACCTGAGAGCTTCTGAAAGGTCTAAGAATCTCACTCCGACTGTCCAGTAAAATTTTAAATACGGTGTCAATCTGGTGTAAAAGCACAATGCTAAGAATACGAATAAATTCTGCGCATGTGCGTGAACTTGACACGTCAAATTTCGAATAAATATAGAAATATTTTGTTATCAAATTTTATTTTTGACGTATAGGATTTCGAATTATTCAATTTATCTTTAGGAATGATGGAGAAAACTAGCTAAAATAAATTTAAATATATATATATATATATATAAATATATTTTCGGCTTCGAGCCTCGAACTGAAGACCTGCAAAACTAAGCGCTACACTCTAAAGATCCAGCCACCAAGCCTCGTAACCTGGGAGCTTCTGAAAGGTCTAAGAATCTCATTACGACTGTCCAGTAAAATTTAAAATACGGTGTCAATCTGGTCTAAAAGCACAATGCTAAGAATACGAATGAATTCTGCGCATGTGCGTGAACTTGGCTCGTCAAATTTCGAATAAATATAGAAATATTTTAATTTTAAATTTTATTTTTCACGTATATGATTTCGAATTATTCAATTTATCTCTAGGAATAATGGGGAAAACTAGCTAAAATAAATTTTTTCAAAAAAAGAAAAATATATAAATATATTTGTCGGCTTCGAGCCTCGAACTGCAAATCTGCAAAACTAAGCGCTACACTCTACCGATCCAGCCACAAAGCCTCGTAACCTGAGAGCTTCTGAAAGGTCTAAGAATCTCACTCCGACTGTCCAGAAAAATTTTAAATACGGTGTCAATCTGGTATAAAAGCACAATGCTAAGAATACGAATGAATTCTGCGCATGTGCGTGAACTTGACTCGTCAAATTTCGAATAAATATAGAAATATTTTGATATTAAATTTTATTTTTGACGTATATGATTTCGAATTATTCAATTTATCTCTAGGAATGATGGGGAAAACAAACTAAAATAAATTTTTAAAAAAAGAAAAATATATAAATATATTTGTCGGCTTCGAGCCTCGAACTGAAGCCCTGCGAAACTAAGCGCTAAACTATACCGATCCAGCCACCAAGCCTCGTAACCTGAGAGCTTCTGAAAGGTCTAAGAATCTCACTCCGACTGTCCAGTAAAATTTTAAATACGGTGTCAATCTGGTCTAAAAGAACAATGCTAAGAATACGAATGAATTCTGCGCATGTGCGTGAACTTGACTCGTCAAACTTCCGATAAATATAGAAATATTTTGATATTAAATTTTATTTTTTACGTATATGATTTCGAATTATTCAATTTATCTCTATTAATGATGGGAAAAACTAGCTAAAATAAATTTTTTTAAAAAAAAGAAAAATATATAAATATATTTGTCTGCTTCGAGCCTCGAACTGCAGATCCGCAAAACTAAGCGCTACACTATACCGATCCAGCCACTAAGCCTCGTAACCTGAGAGCTTCTGAAGTTTCTAAGAATCTCATTACGACTGTCCAGTAAAATTTAAAATACGGTGTCAATCTGGTCTAAAAGCACAATGCTAAGAATACGAATGAATTCTGCGCATGTGCGTGAACTTGACTCGTCAAATTTCGAATAAATATAGAAATATTTTGATATTAAATTTTACTTTTCACGTATATGATTTCGAATTATTCAATTTATCTCTAGGAATGATGGGGAAAACAAGCTAAAATAAATTTAAAAAAAAAGAAAAATATATAAATATATTTGTCGGCTTCGAGCCTCGAACTGAAGCCCTGCGAAACTAAGCGCTACACTCTACCGATCCAGCCACCAAGCCTCGTAACCTGAGAGCTTCTGAAAGGTCTAAGAATCTCACTCCGACTGTCCAGTAAAATTTTAAATACGGTGTCAATCTGGTCTAAAAGCACAATGCTAAGAATACGAATAAATTCTGCGCATGTGCGTGAACTTGACTCTTCAAATTTCGAATAAATATAGAAATATTTTAAAATTAAATTTTATTTTTGACGTATATGATTTCGAATTATTCATTTTATCTCTAGGAATGATGGGGAAAACTAGCCAAAATAAATTTAAAAAAAATGAAAAATATATAAATATATTTGTCGGTTTCGAGCCTCGAACTGAAGACTTGTAAAACTAAGCGCTAAACCCTACCGATCCAGCCACCAAGCCTCGTAACCTGAGAGATTCTGAAAGGTCTAAGAATCTCATTACGACTGTCCAGTAAAATTTTAAATACGGTGTCAATCTGGTCTAAAAGCACAATGCTAAGAATACGAATGAATTCTGCGCATGTGCGTGAACTTGACTGGTCAAATTTCGAATATATATAGAAATATTTTGATATTAAATTTTATTTTTGACGTATATGATTTCGAATTATTCAATTTATCTCTAGGAATGATGGGGAAAACAAGCTAAAACAAATTTAAATATATATATATATATATATTTGTCTTCTTCGAACCTCGAACTGAAGACCTGCAAAACTAAGCGCTACACTCTAAAGATCCAGCCAGCAAGCCTCGTAACCTGAGAGCTTCTGAAAGGTCTAAGAATCTCATTACGACTGTCCAGTAAAATTTCAAATACGGTGTCAATCTGGTCTAAAAGCACAATGCTAAGAATACGAATAAATTCTGCGCATGTGCGTGAACTTGACTCTTCAAATTTCGAATAAATATAGAAATATTTTGATATTAAATTTTATTTTTGACGTATATGATTTCGAATTATTCATTTTATCTCTAGGAATGATGGGGAAAACTAGCTAAAATAAATTTTAAAAAAAAGAAAAATATATAAATATATTTGTCGGCTTCGAGCCTCGAACTGAAGACCTGCGAAACTAAGCGCTACACTCTACCGATGCAGCCACCAAGCCCCGTAACCTGAGAGCTTCTGAAAGGTCTAAGAATCTCATACCGACTGTCCAGTAAAATTTTAAATACGGTGTCAATCTGGTCTAAAAGCACAATGCTAAGAATACGAATGAATTCTGCGCATGTGCGTGAACTTGACTCGTCAAATTTCAAATAAATATAGAAATACTTTTATATTAAATTTTAATTTTGACGTATATGATTTCGAATTATTCAATTTATCTCTAGGAATGATGGGGAAAACTAGCCAAAATAAATTTAAAAAAAAAAGAAAAATATATAAATATATTTGTCGGTTTCGAGCCTCGAACTGAAGACTTGTAAAACTAAGCGCTAAACCCTACCGATCCAGCCACCAAGCCTCGTAACCTGAGAGATTCTGAAAGGTCTAAGAATCTCATTACGACTGTCCAGTAAAATTTTAAATACGGTGTCAATCTGGTCTAAAAGCACAATGCTAAGAATACGAATGAATTCTGCGCATGTGCGTGAACTTGACTGGTCAAATTTCGAATATATATAGAAATATTTTGATATTAAATTTTATTTTTGACGTATATGATTTCGAATTATTCAATTTATCTCTAGGAATGATGGGGAAAACAAGCTAAAACAAATTTAAATATATATATATATATATATTTGTCTTCTTCGAACCTCGAACTGAAGACCTGCAAAACTAAGCGCTACACTCTAAAGATCCAGCCAGCAAGCCTCGTAACCTGAGAGCTTCTGAAAGGTCTAAGAATCTCATTACGACTGTCCAGTAAAATTTCAAATACGGTGTCAATCTGGTCTAAAAGCACAATGCTAAGAATACGAATAAATTCTGCGCATGTGCGTGAACTTGACTCTTCAAATTTCGAATAAATATAGAAATATTTTGATATTAAATTTTATTTTTGACGTATATGATTTCGAATTATTCATTTTATCTCTAGGAATGATGGGGAAAACTAGCTAAAATAAATTTTAAAAAAAAGAAAAATATATAAATATATTTGTCGGCTTCGAGCCTCGAACTGAAGACCTGCGAAACTAAGCGCTACACTCTACCGATGCAGCCACCAAGCCCCGTAACCTGAGAGCTTCTGAAAGGTCTAAGAATCTCATACCGACTGTCCAGTAAAATTTTAAATACGGTGTCAATCTGGTCTAAAAGCACAATGCTAAGAATACGAATGAATTCTGCGCATGTGCGTGAACTTGACTCGTCAAATTTCAAATAAATATAGAAATACTTTTATATTAAATTTTAATTTTGACGTATATGATTTCGAATTATTCAATTTATCTCTAGGAATGATGGGGAAAACTAGCCAAAATAAATTTAAAAAAAAAAGAAAAATATATAAATATATTTGTCGGTTTCGAGCCTCGAACTGAAGACTTGTAAAACTAAGCGCTAAACCCTACCGATCCAGCCAACAAGCTTCGTAACTTGAGAGCTTCTGAAAGGTCTAAGAATCTCATTACGACTGTCCAGTAAAATTTTAAATACGGTGTCAATCTGGTCTAAAAGCACAATGCTAAGAATACGAATGAATTCTGCGCATGTGCGTGAACTTGACTGGTCAAATTTCGAATATATATAGAAATATTTTGATATTAAATTTTATTTTTGACGTATATGATTTCGAATTATTCAATTTATCTCTATTAATGATGGGAAAAACTAGCTAAAATAAATTTTTTTTAAAAAAAGAAAAATATATAAATATATTTGTCTGCTTCGAGCCTCGAACTGCAGATCCGCAAAACTAAGCGCTACACTATACCGATCCAGCCACTAAGCCTCGTAACCTGAGAGCTTCTGAAGTTTCTAAGAATCTCATTACGACTGTCCAGTAAAATTTAAAATACGGTGTCAATCTGGTCTAAAAGCACAATGCTAAGAATACGAATGAATTCTGCGCATGTGCGTGAACTTGACTCGTCAAATTTCGAATAAATATAGAAATATTTTGATATTAAATTTTACTTTTCACGTATATGATTTCGAATTATTCAATTTATCTCTAGGAATGATGGGGAAAACAAGCTAAAATAAATTTAAAAAAAAAGAAAAATATATAAATATATTTGTCGGCTTCGAGCCTCGAACTGAAGCCCTGCGAAACTAAGCGCTACACTCTACCGATCCAGCCACCAAGCCTCGTAACCTGAGAGCTTCTGAAAGGTCTAAGAATCTCACTCCGACTGTCCAGTAAAATTTTAAATACGGTGTCAATCTGGTCTAAAAGCACAATGCTAAGAATACGAATAAATTCTGCGCATGTGCGTGAACTTGACTCTTCAAATTTCGAATAAATATAGAAATATTTTAAAATTAAATTTTATTTTTGACGTATATGATTTCGAATTATTCATTTTATCTCTAGGAATGATGGGGAAAACTAGCCAAAATAAATTTAAAAAAAATGAAAAATATATAAATATATTTGTCGGTTTCGAGCCTCGAACTGAAGACTTGTAAAACTAAGCGCTAAACCCTACCGATCCAGCCACCAAGCCTCGTAACCTGAGAGATTCTGAAAGGTCTAAGAATCTCATTACGACTGTCCAGTAAAATTTTAAATACGGTGTCAATCTGGTCTAAAAGCACAATGCTAAGAATACGAATGAATTCTGCGCATGTGCGTGAACTTGACTGGTCAAATTTCGAATATATATAGAAATATTTTGATATTAAATTTTATTTTTGACGTATATGATTTCGAATTATTCAATTTATCTCTAGGAATGATGGGGAAAACAAGCTAAAACAAATTTAAATATATATATATATATATATTTGTCTTCTTCGAACCTCGAACTGAAGACCTGCAAAACTAAGCGCTACACTCTAAAGATCCAGCCAGCAAGCCTCGTAACCTGAGAGCTTCTGAAAGGTCTAAGAATCTCATTACGACTGTCCAGTAAAATTTCAAATACGGTGTCAATCTGGTCTAAAAGCACAATGCTAAGAATACGAATAAATTCTGCGCATGTGCGTGAACTTGACTCTTCAAATTTCGAATAAATATAGAAATATTTTGATATTAAATTTTATTTTTGACGTATATGATTTCGAATTATTCATTTTATCTCTAGGAATGATGGGGAAAACTAGCTAAAATAAATTTTAAAAAAAAGAAAAATATATAAATATATTTGTCGGCTTCGAGCCTCGAACTGAAGACCTGCGAAACTAAGCGCTACACTCTACCGATGCAGCCACCAAGCCCCGTAACCTGAGAGCTTCTGAAAGGTCTAAGAGTCTCATACCGACTGTCCAGTAAAATTTTAAATACGGTGTCAATCTGGTCTAAAAGCACAATGCTAAGAATACGAATGAATTCTGCGCATGTGCGTGAACTTGACTCGTCAAATTTCAAATAAATATAGAAATACTTTTATATTAAATTTTAATTTTGACGTATATGATTTCGAATTATTCAATTTATCTCTAGGAATGATGGGGAAAACTAGCCAAAATAAATTTAAAAAAAAAGAAAAATATATAAATATATTTGTCGGTTTCGAGCCTCGAACTGAAGACTTGTAAAACTAAGCGCTAAACCCTACCGATCCAGCCAACAAGCTTCGTAACTTGAGAGCTTCTGAAAGGTCTAAGAATCTCATTACGACTGTCCAGTAAAATTTTAAATACGGTGTCAATCTGGTCTAAAAGCACAATGCTAAGAATACGAATGAATTCTGCGCATGTGCGTGAACTTGACTGGTCAAATTTCGAATATATATAGAAATATTTTGATATTAAATTTAATTTTTGACGTATATGATTTCGAATTATTCAATTTATCTCTAGGAATGATGGGGAAAACAAGCTAAAATAAATTTAAAAAAAAAAGAAAAATATATAAATATATTTGTCGGCTTCGAGCCTCGAACTGAAGCCCGGCGAAACTAAGCGCTACACTCTACCGTTCCAGCCACCAAGCCTCGTAACCTGAGAGCTTCTGAAAGGTCTAAGAATCTAATTACGACTGTCCAGTAAAATTTAAAATACGGTGTCAATCTGGTCTAAAAGCACAATGATAAGTATACGAATGAATTCTGCGCATGTGCGTGAACTTAACTCGTCAAATTTCGAATAAATATAGAAATATTTTGATATTGAATTTTATTTTTTACGTATATGATTTCGAATTATTCAATTTATCTCTAGGAATGATGGGGAAAACTAGCCAAAATAAATTTTAAAAAAAAGAAAAATATATAAATATATTTGTCGGTTTCGAGCCTCGAACTGAAGACTTGTAAAACTAAGCGCTAAACCCTACCGATCCAGCCACCAAGCATCGTAACCTGAGAGCTTCTGAAAGGTCTAAGAATCTCATTACGACTGTCCAGTAAAATTTTAAATACGGTGTCAATCTGGTCTAAAAGCACAATGCTAAGAATACGAATGAATTCTGCGCATGTGCGTGAACTTGACTGGTCAAATTTCGAATATATATAGAAATATTTTGATATTAAATTTTATTTTTGACGTATATGATTTCGAATTATTCAATTTATCTCTAGGAATGATGGGGAAAACAAGCTAAAACAAATTTATATATATATATATATATATATATATATATATATTTGTCTTCTTCGAACCTCGAACTGAAGACCTGCAAAACTAAGCGCTACACTCTAAAGATCCAGCCAGCAAGCCTCGTAACCTGAGAGCTTCTGAAAGGTCTAAGAATCTCATTACGACTGTCCAGTAAAATTTCAAATACGGTGTCAATCTGGTCTAAAAGCACAATGCTAAGAATACGAATGAATTCTGCGCATGTGCGTGAACTTAACTCGTCAAATTTCGAATAAATATAGAAATATTTTGATATTGAATTTTATTTTTTACGTATATGATTTCGAATTATTCATTTTATCTCTAGGAATGATGGGGAAAACTAGCTAAAATAAATTTTTAAAAAAAGAAAAATATATAAATATATTTGTCGGCTTCCAGCCTCGAACTGAAGACCTGCGAAACTAAGCGCTACACTCTACCGATCCAGCCACCAAGCCCCGTAACCTGAGAGCTTCTGAAAGGTCTAAGAATCTCACACCGACTGTCCAGTAAAATTTTAAATACGGTGTCAATCTGGTCTAAAAGCACAATGCTAAGAATACGAATGAATTCTGCGCATGTGCGTGAACTTGACTCGTCAAATTTCAAATAAATATAGAAATACTTTTATATTAAATTTTAATTTTGACGTATATGATTTCGAATTATTCAATTTATCTCTAGGAATGATGGGGAAAACTAGCCAAAATAAATTTAAAAAAAAGAAAAATATATAAATATATATGTCGGTTTCGAGCCTCGAACTGAAGACTTGTAAAACTAAGCTCTAAACTCTACCGATCCAGCCACCAAGCTTCGTAACCTGAGAGCTTCTGAAAGGTCTAAGAATCTCATTACGACTGTCCAGTAAAATTTTAAATACGGTGTCAATCTGGTCTAAAAGCACAATGCTAAGAATACGAATGAATTCTGCGCATGTGCGTGAACTTGACTGGTCAAATTTCGAATATATATAGAAATATTTTGATATTAAATTTTATTTTTGACGTATATGATTTCGAATTATTCAATTTATTTCTAGGAATGATGGGGAAAACAAGCTAAAATAAATTTTAAAAAAAAGAAAAATATATAAATATATTTGTCGGCTTCGAGCCTCGAACTGAAGCCCTGCGAAACTAAGCGCTACACTCTACCGTTCCAGCCACCAAGCCTCGTAACCTGAGAGCTTCTGAAAGGTCTAAGAATCTAATTACGACTGTCCAGTAAAATTTAAAATACGGTGTCAATCTGGTCTAAAAGCACAATGATAAGTATACGAATGAATTCTGCGCATGTGCGTGAACTTAACTCGTCAAATTTCGAATAAATATAGAAATATTTTGATATTGAATTTTATTTTTTACGTATATGATTTCGAATTATTCAATTTATCTCTAGGAATGATGGGGAAAACTAGCCAAAATAAATTTAAAAAAAAAGAAAAATATATAAATATATTTGTCGGTTTCGAGCCTCGAACTGAAGACTTGTAAAACTAAGCGCTAAACCCTACCGATCCAGCCACCAAGCCTCGTAACCTGAGAGCTTCTGAAAGGTCTAAGAATCTCATTACGACTGTCCAGTAAAATTTTAAATACGGTGTCAATCTGGTCAGAAAGCACAATGCTAAGAATACGAATGAATTCTGCGCATGTGCGTGAACTTGACTGGTCAAATTTCGAATATATATAGAAATATTTTGATATTAAATTTTAATTTTGACGTATATGATTTCGAATTATTCAATTTATCTCTAGGGATGATGGGGAAAACTAGCTAAAATAAATTTTAAAAAAAAGAAAAATATATAAATATATTTGTCGGCTTCGAGCCTTGAACTGAAGACCTGCAAAACTAAGCGCTACACTCTACCGATCCAGCCACCAAGCCTCGTAACCTGAGAGCCTCTGAAAGTTCCAAGAATCTCATTACGACTGTCCAGTAAAATTTTAAATACGGTGTCAATCTGTTCTAAAAGCACAATGATAAGAATACGAATGAATTCTGCGCATGTGCGTGAAATTGACTCGTCAAATTTCGAATAAATATAGAAATATTTTGATATTAAATTTTATTTTTTACGTATATGATTTCGAATTATTCAATTTATCTCTAGGAATGATGGGGAAAACTAGCTAAAATAAATTTTTTAAAAAAAGAAAAATATAAAAATATATTTGTCAGCTTCGAGCCTCGAACTGAAGACCTGCAAAACTAAGCGCTACACTGTACCGATCCAGCCACCAAGCCTCGTAACCTGAGAGCTTCTGACAGGTCTAAGAATCTCATTACGACTGTCCAGTAAAATTTAAAATACGGTGTCAATCTGGTCTAAAAGCAAAATGATAAGAATACGAATGAATTCTGCGCATGTGCGTGAACGTGAGTCGTCAAATTTCGAATAAATATAGAAATATTTTGATATTAAATTTTATTTTTGACGTATATGATTTCGAATTATTCAATTTATCTCTAGGAATGATGGGGAAAACAAGCTAAAATAAATTAAAAAAAAGAAAAATATATAAATATATTTGTCGGCTTCGAGCCTCAAACTGAAGACCTGCGAAACTAAGCGCTACAATCTATTGATCCAGCCACCAAGCCTCGTAACCTGAGAGCTTCTGAAAGGTCTAAGAATCTTACTCCGACTGTCCAGTAAAATTTAAAATACGGTGTCAATCTGGTCTAAAAGCACAATGATAAGAATACGAATGAATTCTGCGCATGTGCGTGAACTTGACTCTTCAAATTTCGAATAAATATAGAAATATTTTGATATTAAATTTTATTTTTTACGTATATGATTTCGAATTATTCAATTTATCTCTAGGAATGATGGGGAAAACTAGCTAAAATAAATTTTTTTAAAAAAAGAAAAATATATAAATATATTTGTCAGCTTCGAGCCTCGAACTGAAGACCTGCAATACTAAGCGCTACACTCTACCGATCCAGCCACCAAGCCTCGTAACCTGAGAGCTTCTGAAAGGTCTAAGAATCTCATTACGACTGTCCAGTAAAATTTAAAATACGGTGTCAATCTGGTCTAAAAGCACAATGATAAGTATACGAATGAATTCTGCGCATGTGCGTGAACTTGACTCTTCAAATTTCGAATAAATATAGAAATATTTTGATATTAAATTTTATTTTTGACGTATATGATTTCGAATTATTCAATTTATCTCTAGGAATGATGGGGAAAACAAGCTAAAATAAATTTTTAAAAAAAGAAAAATATATAAATATATTTGTCGGCTTCGAACTGAAGACCTACGAAACTAAGCGCTACAATCTACTGATCCAGCCACCAAGCCTCGTAACCTGAGAGCTTCTGAAAGGACTAAGAATCTTACTCCGACTGTCCAGTAAAATTTAAAATACGGTGTCAATCTGGTCTAAAAGCACAATGATAAGAATACGAATGAATTCTGCGCATGTGCGTGAACTTGACTCGTCAAATTTCGAATAAATATAGAAATATTTTGATATTAATTTTTATTTTTTACGTATATGATTTCGAATTATTCAATTTATCTCTAGGAATGATGGGGAAAACTAGCTAAAATAAATTTTTTAAAAAAAAGAAAAATATATAAATATATTTGTCAGCTTCGAGCCTCGAACTGAAGACCTGCAAAACTAAGCGCTACAATCTACCGATCCAGCCACCAAGCCTCGTAACCTGAGAGCTTCTGAAAGGTCTAAGAATCTCATTACGACTGTCCAGTAAAATTTTAAATACGGTGTCAATCTGGTCTAAAAGCACAATGCTAAGAATACGAATGAATTCTGCGCATGTGCGTGAACTTGACTCTTCAAATTTCGAATAAATATAAAAATATTTTGATATTAAATTTTATTTTTGACCTATATGATTTGGAATTATTCAATTTATCTCTAGGAATGATGGGGAAAACTAGCTAAAATAAAGTTAAAAATATATATATATATAAATATATTTGTTGGCTTCGAGCCTCGAACTGAAGACTTGCAAAACTAAGCGCCACACTCTACCGATCCTGCCACCAAGCCTCGTAACCTGAGAGCTTCTGAAAGGTCTAAGAATCTCATTACGACTGTCCAGTAAAATTTTAAATACGGTGTCAATCTGGTCTAAAAGCACAATGCTAAGAATACGAATGAATTCTGCGCATGTGCGTGAACTTGACTGGTCAAATTTCGAATAAATATAGAAATATATTGATATTAAATTTTATTTTTGACGTATATGATTTCGAATTATTCAATTTATGTCTAGGAATAATGGGAAAAACTAGCTAAAATAAAATTTTTTAAAAAAAGAAAAATATATAAATATATTTGTCGGCTTCGAGCCTCGAACTGCAGATCTGCAAAACTAAGCGCTACACTCTACCGATGCAGCCACCAAGCCTCGTAACCTGAGAGCTTCTGAAAGGTCTAAGAATCTCATTACGACTGTCCAGTAAAATTTAAAATACGGTGTCAATCTAAAAGCACAATGCTAAGAATACGAATGAATTCTGCGCATGTGCGTGAACTTGACTCTTCAAATTTCGAAAAAATATAAAAATATTTTGATATTAAATTTTATTTTTGACCTATATGATTTCGAATTATTCAATTTATCTCTAGGAATGATGGGGAAAACTAGCTAAAATAAATTTTAAAAATATATATATATATATAAATATATTTGTCGGCTTCGAGCCTCGAACTGAAGACCTGCAAAACTAAGCGCCACACTCTACCGATCCAGCCACCAAACCTCGTAACCTGAGAGCTTCTGAAAGGTCTAAGAATCTCATTACGACTGTCCAGTAAAATTTAAAATACGGTGTCAATCTGGTCTAAAAGCACAATGATAAGAATACGAATGAATTCTGCGCATGTGCGTGAACTTGAGTCGTCAAATTTCGAATAAATATAGAAATATTTTGATATTAAATTTTATTTTTGACGTATATGATTTCGAATTATTCAATTTATCTCTAGGAATGATGGGGAAAACAAGCTAAAATAAATTTTTAAAAAAAGAAAAATATATAAATATATTTGTCGGCTTCGAACTGAAGACCTACGAAACTAAGCGCTACAATCTACTGATCCAGCCACCAAGCCTCGTAACCTGAGAGCTTCTGAAAGGACTAAGAATCTTACTCCGACTGTCCAGTAAAATTTAAAATACGGTGTCAATCTGGTCTAAAAGCACAATGATAAGAATACGAATGAATTCTGCGCATGTGAGTGAACTTGACTCGTCAAATTTCGAATAAATATAGAAATATTTTGATATTAATTTTTATTTTTTACGTATATGATTTCGAATTATTCAATTTATCTCTAGGAATGATGGGGAAAACTAGCTAAAATAAATTTTTTAAAAAAAAGAAAAATATATAAATATATTTGTCAGCTTCGAGCCTCGAACTGAAGACCTGCAAAACTAAGCGCTACAATCTACCGATCCAGCCACCAAGCCTCGTAACCTGAGATCTTCTGAAAGGTCTAAGAATCTCATTACGACTGTCCAGTAAAATTTTAAATACGGTGTCAATCTGGTCTAAAAGCACAATGCTAAGAATACGAATGAATTCTGCGCATGTGCGTGAAATTGACTCGTCAAATTTCGAATAAATATAAAAATATTTTGATATTAAATTTTATTTTTGACCTATATGATTTGGAATTATTCAATTTATCTCTAGGAATGATGGGGAAAACTAGCTAAAATAAAGTTAAAAATATATATATATATAAATATATTTGTTGGCTTCGAGCCTCGAACTGAAGACTTGCAAAACTAAGCGCCACACTCTACCGATCCTGCCACCAAGCCTCGTAACCTGAGAGCTTCTGAAAGGTCTAAGAATCTCATTACGACTGTCCAGTAAAATTTTAAATACGGTGTCAATCTGGTCTAAAAGCACAATGCTAAGAATACGAATGAATTCTGCGCATGTGCGTGAACTTGACTGGTCAAATTTCGAATAAATATAGAAATATATTGATATTAAATTTTATTTTTGACGTATATGATTTCGAATTATTCAATTTATGTCTAGGAATAATGGGAAAAACTAGCTAAAATAAATTTTTTTAAAAAAAGAAAAATATATAAATATATTTGTCGGCTTCGAGCCTCGAACTGCAGATCTGCAAAACTAAGCGCTACACTCTACCGATGCAGCCACCAAGCCTCGTAACCTGAGAGCTTCTGAAAGGTCTAAGAATCTCATTACGACTGTCCAGTAAAATGTAAAATACGGTGTCAATCTGGTCTAAAAGCACAATGATAAGAATACGAATGAATTCTGCGCGTGTGCGTGAACTTGACTCGTCAAATTTCCGATAAATATAGAAATATTTTGATATTAAACTTTATTTTTTACGTATATGATTTCGAATTATTCAATTTATCTCTAGGAATGATGAGAAAAACTAGCTAAAATAAATTTTAAAAAAAGAAAAATATATAAATATATTTCTCGGCTTCGAGTCTCTAACTGAAGACCTGCAAAACTAAGCGCTACACTCTACCGATCCAGCCACCAAACCTCGTAACCTGAGCGCGTCTGAAATGTCTAACAATCTCATTACGACTGTCCAGTAAAATTTTAAATACGGTGTCAATCTGGTCTAAAAGCACAATGCTAAGAATACGAATGAATTCTGCGCGTGTGCGTGAACTTGACTCGTCAAATTTCCGATAAATATAGAAATATTTTGATATTAAACTTTATTTTTTACGTATATGATTTCGAATTATTCAATTTATCTCTAGGAATGATGTGAAAAACTAGCTAAAATAAATTTAAAAAAAAGAAAAATATATTAATATATTTGTCGGCTTCGAGCCTCGATCTGAAGACCTGCAAAACTAAGCGCTACACTCTACCGATCCAGCCACCAAGCCTCGCAACCTGAGAGCTTCTGAAGGGTCAAATTATTTCATTACAACTGTCCAGTAAAAATTTAAATACGGTGTCAATCTGGTCTAAAAGCACAATGCTAAGAATACGAATGAATTCTGAGCATGTGCGTGAACTTGACTCGTAAAATTTCGATTAAATATAGAAATATTTTGATATTGAAGTCTATTTTTGACGTATATGATTTCGAATTATTCAATTTATCTCTATGAATGATGGAGAAAACTGTCTAAAATAAATGTTAAATATATATATATATATATATATATATATATATATATATATAAATATTTGTCGGCTTGGAGCCTCGAACTGAAGACCTGCAAAACAATGCTCTAAACTCTGCCGATCCAGCCACCAGGCCTCGTAACCTGAGAGCTTCTGAAAGGTCTAAGAATCTCATTACGACGGTCCAGTAAAATTTTAAATACGGTGTCAATCTGCTCTAGAAGCACAATGCTAAGAATACGAATGAATTCGGCGCATGTGCGTGAATTTGACTCGTAAAACTTCGAATAAATATAGAAATATTTTGATATTAAATTCTTTTTTTGACGTATATGATTTGGAATTATTCAATTTATCTCTAGGAATAATGGAGAAAACTGTCTAAAATAAATTTTTTTAAAAAAAAAAAGCAAAAGTTATAAAAACATCTGTCGGCTTTGAACCTCAAAACGAAGACCTGCGAAACTAAGCGCTACACTCTGACGATCCAGGAACCAAGCCTCGTGATCGGAGAGATTCTGAAGGGTCTAAGAATCTCATTACGACTGCCCAGTAAAATTTTAAATACGGTGTCAATCTGGTCTAAAAGCACAATGCTAAGAATACGAATGAATTCGGCGCATGTGCGTGAACCTGACTCGTAAAATTTCAAATAAATATAGAAATATTTTGATATTAAATTATATTTTTGACGGGTATGATTTGGAATTATTCAATTTATCTCTACCAATGATAGAGAAAACTATCTAAAATAAATTAAAATATATATAAATATAAAAGTATTTGTCGGCTTTGAACCTCGAACTGAAGATCCGCAAAACTAATCCGAATACTTTGCGAATCCAGCCACCAAGCCTCGTAACCTGAGATCTTCTGAAGGGTCTAAGAATCTCATTATCTCTTTCAGTAAAATTTTAAATACGGTGTCAATCTATTCTAAAAGCACAATGCTAAGAATACGAATGAATTCTGCGCATGTGCGTGAACTTGACTCGTCAAATTTCGAATAAATATAGAAATATTTTTATATTAAATTTTATTTTTCACGTATATGATTTCGAATTATTCAATTTATCTCTAGGAATAATGGGGAAAACTAGCTAAAATAAATTTTTTAAAAAAAGAAAAATATATAAAATATTTGTCGGCTTCGAGCCTCGAATTGAAGACCTGCGAAACTGAATGGAATAATTTAACCACCCAGCCACCAAGCCTCGTTACCTGAGATCTTCTGAAGTGTCTAAGAATCTCATTACGACGTTAAAGTAAAATTTTAAATACTGTGTCAATCTGGTCTTAATGCAAAATACTAAGAATACGAATGAATTCTGCTCATGTGCGTGAACTTGACTCGTAAAATTTCAAATAAATATAGAAATATTTTAATATTAAATTCTATTTTTGACGCATATGATTTGGAATTATTCAATTTATCTCTAGGAATGATGGAGAAAACTGGCTAAAATAAATTAAAATATATGTAAACATAAAAATATTTGTCGCCTTCGAGCCTCGAACTGAAGACCTGCAAAACTAAGCGCTACACTCTACCGATCCAGCCACCAAGCCTCGCAACCTGAGAGCTTCTGAAGGGTCAAATTATTTCATTACAACTGTCCAGTAAAAATTTAAATACGGTGTCAATCTGGTCTAAAAGCACAATGCTAAGAATACGAATGAATTCTGAGCATGTGCGTGAACTTGACTCGTAAAATTTCGAATAAATATAGAAATATTTTGATATTGAAGTCTATTTTTGACGTATATGATTTCGAATTATTCAATTTATCTCTATGAATGATGGAGAAAACTGTCTAAAATAAATGTTAAATATATATATATATATATATATATATATATATATATATATAAATATTTGTCGGCTTGGAGCCTCGAACTGAAGACCTGCAAAACAATGCTCTAAACTCTGCCGATCCAGCCACCAGGCCTCGTAACCTGAGAGCTTCTGAAAGGTCTAAGAATCTCATTACGACGGTCCAGTAAAATTTTAAATACGGTGTCAATCTGCTCTAGAAGCACAATGCTAAGAATACGAATGAATTCGGCGCATGTGCGTGAATTTGACTCGTAAAACTTCGAATAAATATAGAAATATTTTGATATTAAATTCTTTTTTTGACGTATATGATTTGGAATTATTCAATTTATCTCTAGGAATAATGGAGAAAACTGTCTAAAATAAATTTTTTTAAAAAAAAAAAGCAAAAGTTATAAAAACATCTGTCGGCTTTGAACCTCAAAACGAAGACCTGCGAAACTAAGCGCTACACTCTGACGATCCAGGAACCAAGCCTCGTGATCGGAGAGATTCTGAAGGGTCTAAGAATCTCATTACGACTGCCCAGTAAAATTTTAAATACGGTGTCAATCTGGTCTAAAAGCACAATGCTAAGAATACGAATGAATTCGGCGCATGTGCGTGAACCTGACTCGTAAAATTTCAAATAAATATAGAAATATTTTGATATTAAATTATATTTTTGACGGGTATGATTTGGAATTATTCAATTTATCTCTACCAATGATAGAGAAAACTATCTAAAATAAATTAAAATATATATAAATATAAAAGTATTTGTCGGCTTTGAACCTCGAACTGAAGATCCGCAAAACTAATCCGAATACTTTGCGAATCCAGCCACCAAGCCTCGTAACCTGAGATCTTCTGAAGGGTCTAAGAATCTCATTATCTCTTTCAGTAAAATTTTAAATACGGTGTCAATCTATTCTAAAAGCACAATGCTAAGAATACGAATGAATTCTGCGCATGTGCGTGAACTTGACTCGTCAAATTTCGAATAAATATAGAAATATTTTTATATTAAATTTTATTTTTCACGTATATGATTTCGAATTATTCAATTTATCTCTAGGAATAATGGGGAAAACTAGCTAAAATAAATTTTTTAAAAAAAGAAAAATATATAAAATATTTGTCGGCTTCGAGCCTCGAATTGAAGACCTGCGAAACTGAATGGAATAATTTAACCACCCAGCCACCAAGCCTCGTTACCTGAGATCTTCTGAAGTGTCTAAGAATCTCATTACGACGTTAAAGTAAAATTTTAAATACTGTGTCAATCTGGTCTTAATGCAAAATACTAAGAATACGAATGAATTCTGCTCATGTGCGTGAACTTGACTCGTAAAATTTCAAATAAATATAGAAATATTTTAATATTAAATTCTATTTTTGACGCATATGATTTGGAATTATTCAATTTATCTCTAGGAATGATGGAGAAAACTGGCTAAAATAAATTAAAATATATGTAAACATAAAAATATTTGTCGCCTTCGAGCCTCGAACTGAAGACCTGCAAAACTAAGCGGAGTACTCTGCCGATGCAGCCACCAAGCCTCATAACCCCAGAGCTTCTGAAGGCTCAAATTATCTCATTAAAACTGTCCAATAAAATATTAAATACTGTGTCAATCTGGTCTAAAAGCACAACGCTAAGAATACGAATGAATTCTGCGCATGTGCGTGAACTTGACTCGTAAAATTTCGAATAAATATAGAAATATTTTAATATTAAATTCTATTTTTGACGCATATCATTTGGAATTATTCAATTTATCTCTAGGAATGATGGAGAAAACTAGCTAAAATAAATTTAAAAAAAAAAAAAAAGGAAAAATATCAAAAAAATATTTGTCTGCTTCGAGCCTCAAACTGAATACTTGCAAAACTAAGCGGAATACTTTACCGATCCAGCCACCAAGCTTCGTAACGTAAGGTCTTCTGAAGGGTCTAAGAGTCTCATTACGACTTGCACAGTAAAATTTTAAATACGGTGTCAAAATGGTCTAAAAGCACAATGCTAAGAATACGAATAAATTCTGCGCATGTGCGTGAACTTGATTCGTAAAATTTCGTATGAATATAGAAATATTTTGATATTAAATTCTATTTTTGACGTATATGATTTGGAATTATTCAATTTATGTCTAGGAATGATGGAGAAAACTGGCTAAAATAAATTAAAATATATATAAATATAAAAATATTTGCCGGCTTCGAACTGAAGACCTGCGAATCTTAGCGCTACATTCTGCCGATCCAGCTACCAAGCCTCGTAACCTGAGAGCTTCTGAAGGGTCTAAGAATCTCATTACAACTCTCCAGTCAAATATTAAATACTGTGTCAATCTGGTCTCAAAGCACAATGCTAAGAATACGAATGAATTCTTCGCATGTGCGATAACTTGACTCGTAAAATTTCGAATAAATATAGAATTATTTTGATATTAAATTCTATTTTTGACGTATATGATTTGGAATTATTCAATTTATCTCTAGGAATGATGGAGAAAACTAGCTAAAATAAATTTAAAAAAAAAAAGAAGAAAAATATATAAAAATATTTTTCGGCTTCGAGCCTCGAACTTAAAACTTGCATTACTAAGCGCTACACACTGCCGATCCAGCCACCAAGCCTCGTAACCTAAAGGCTTCTGATGGGTCTAAGAATCTCATTACAAATCTGCATTAAAATATTAAATACTGTATCAATCTGGTCTAAAAGCACAATGCTAAGAATACGAATGAATTCTGCGCATGTGCGTGAACTCGACTCGGAAAATTTCGAATAAATATAGAAATATTTTGATATTAAATTCTATTTTTGGCGTAAATGATTTGGAATTGTTTAATTTATCTCTAGGGATGATGGAGAAAACTTGCTAAAGTTAATTTTTTAAAAAAAGAATAATATATAAAAATATTTGTCATTTTCGAGACTAGAACTTAAGACCTGAAAAACTAAGCGGAATACTCTGCTCATCCAGCCACCAAGCCTCGTACTCTGAGATCTTCTGAAGGGTCTAAGAATCTCATTACGGCTGTCCAGTAAAATTTTAAACACGGAGTCAATCTGGTCTAAAAGCCCAATGCTAAGAATACGAATGAATTCTGCGTATGTGCGTGAACTTGACTCGTAAAATTTCGAATAAATATAGAAATATTTTGATATTAAATTCTATTTTTGACGTATATGATTTGGAAATATTCAATTTATCTCTAGTAATGACGGAGAAAACAAGCTAAAATACATTTTAATTAAAAACGAAAAATATATAAAAATATTTGTCGGCTTCGAGCCTCGAACTAAAGTCCTGCAAAACTAAGCGGAATTCTCTGCCGATCCAGCCACCAAGCCTCGTAACCTGAGTGCTTCTGAAGGGTCTAAGAATCTCATTACGACTGTCCAGTAAAATTTAAAATACGGTGTCAATCTGCTCTAGAAGCACAATGCTAAGAATACGAATGAATTCGGCGCATGTGCGTGAATTTGACTCGTAAAACTTCGAATAAATATAGAAATATTTTGATATTAAATTCTTTTTTTGACGTATATGATTTGGAATTATTCAATTTATCTCTAGGAATAATGGAGAAAACTGTCTAAAATAAATTTTTTTTAAAAAAAAAAGCAAAAGTTATAAAAACATCTGTCGGCTTTGAACCTCAAAACGAAGACCTGCGAAACTAAGCGCTACACTCTGACGATCCAGGAACCAAGCCTCGTGATCGGAGAGATTCTGAAGGGTCTAAGAATCTCATTACGACTGCCCAGTAAAATTTTAAATACGTTGTCAATATGGTCTAAAAGCACAATGCTAAGAATACGAATGAATTCGGCGCATGTGCGTGAACCTGACTCGTAAAATTTCAAATAAATATAGAAATATTTTGATATTAAATTATATTTTTGACGGGTATGATTTGGAATTATTCAATTTATCTCTACGAATGATAGAGAAAACTATCTAAAATAAATTAAAATATATATAAATATAAAAGTATTTGTCGGCTTTGAACCTCGAACTGAAGATCCGCAAAACTAATCCGAATACTTTGCGAATCCAGCCACCAAGCCTCGTAACCTGAGATCTTCTGAAGGGTCTAAGAATCTCATTATCTCTTTCAGTAAAATTTTAAATACGGTGTCAATCTATTCTAAAAGCACAATGCTAAGAATACGAATGAATTCTGCGCATGTGCGTGAACTTGACTCGTCAAATTTCGAATAAATATAGAAATATTTTTATATTAAATTTTATTTTTCACGTATATGATTTCGAATTATTCAATTTATCTCTAGGAATAATGGGGAAAACTAGCTAAAATAAATTTTTTAAAAAAAGAAAAATATATAAAATATTTGTCGGCTTCGAGCCTCGAATTGAAGACCTGCGAAACTGAATGGAATAATTTAACCACCCAGCCACCAAGCCTCGTTACCTGAGATCTTCTGAAGTGTCTAAGAATCTCATTACGACGTTAAAGTAAAATTTTAAATACTGTGTCAATCTGGTCTTAATGCAAAATACTAAGAATACGAATGAATTCTGCTCATGTGCGTGAACTTGACTCGTAAAATTTCAAATAAATATAGAAATATTTTAATATTAAATTCTATTTTTGACGCATATGATTTGGAATTATTCAATTTATCTCTAGGAATGATGGAGAAAACTGGCTAAAATAAATTAAAATATATGTAAACATAAAAATATTTGTCGCCTTCGAGCCTCGAACTGAAGACCTGCAAAACTAAGCGGAGTACTCTGCCGATGCAGCCACCAAGCCTCATAACCCCAGAGCTTCTGAAGGCTCAAATTATCTCATTAAAACTGTCCAATAAAATATTAAATACTGTGTCAATCTGGTCTAAAAGCACAACGCTAAGAATACGAATGAATTCTGCGCATGTGCGTGAACTTGACTCGTAAAATTTCGAATAAATATAGAAATATTTTAATATTAAATTCTATTTTTGACGCATATCATTTGGAATTATTCAATTTATCTCTAGGAATGATGGAGAAAACTAGCTAAAATAAATTTAAAAAAAAAAAAAAAGGAAAAATATCAAAAAAATATTTGTCTGCTTCGAGCCTCAAACTGAATACTTGCAAAACTAAGCGGAATACTTTACCGATCCAGCCACCAAGCTTCGTAACGTAAGGTCTTCTGAAGGGTCTAAGAGTCTCATTACGACTTGCACAGTAAAATTTTAAATACGGTGTCAAAATGGTCTAAAAGCACAATGCTAAGAATACGAATAAATTCTGCGCATGTGCGTGAACTTGATTCGTAAAATTTCGTATGAATATAGAAATATTTTGATATTAAATTCTATTTTTGACGTATATGATTTGGAATTATTCAATTTATGTCTAGGAATGATGGAGAAAACTGGCTAAAATAAATTAAAATATATATAAATATAAAAATATTTGCCGGCTTCGAACTGAAGACCTGCGAATCTTAGCGCTACATTCTGCCGATCCAGCTACCAAGCCTCGTAACCTGAGAGCTTCTGAAGGGTCTAAGAATCTCATTACAACTCTCCAGTAAAATATTAAATACTGTGTCAATCTGGTCTCAAAGCACAATGCTAAGAATACGAATGAATTCTTCGCATGTGCGATAACTTGACTCGTAAAATTTCGAATTATTATAGAATTATTTTGATATTAAATTCTATTTTTGACGTATATGATTTGGAATTATTCAATTTATCTCTAGGAATGATGGAGAAAACTAGCTAAAATAAATTTAAAAAAAAAAAAAGAAAAATATATAAAAATATTTTTCGGCTTCGAGCCTCGAACTTAAAACTTGCATTACTAAGCGCTACACACTGCCGATCCAGCCACCAAGCCTCGTAACCTAAAGGCTTCTGATGGGTCTAAGAATCTCATTACAAATCTGCATTAAAATATTAAATACTGTATCAATCTGGTCTAAAAGCACAATGCTAAGAATACGAATGAATTCTGCGCATGTGCGTGAACTCGACTCGGAAAATTTCGAATAAATATAGAAATATTTTGATATTAAATTCTATTTTTGGCGTAAATGATTTGGAATTGTTTAATTTATCTCTAGGGATGATGGAGAAAACTTGCTAAAGTTAATTTTTTAAAAAAAGAATAATATATAAAAATATTTGTCATTTTCGAGACTAGAACTTAAGACCTGAAAAACTAAGCGGAATACTCTGCTCATCCAGCCACCAAGCCTCGTACTCTGAGATCTTCTGAAGGGTCTAAGAATCTCATTACGGCTGTCCAGTAAAATTTTAAACACGGAGTCAATCTGGTCTAAAAGCCCAATGCTAAGAATACGAATGAATTCTGCGTATGTGCGTGAACTTGACTCGTAAAATTTCGAATAAATATAGAAATATTTTGATATTAAATTCTATTTTTGACGTATATGATTTGGAAATATTCAATTTATCTCTAGTAATGACGGAGAAAACAAGCTAAAATACATTTTAATTAAAAACGAAAAATATATAAAAATATTTGTCGGCTTCGAGCCTCGAACTAAAGTCCTGCAAAACTAAGCGGAATTCTCTGCCGATCCAGCCACCAAGCCTCGTAACCTGAGTGCTTCTGAAGGGTCTAAGAATCTCATTACGACTGTTCAGTAAAATTTTAAATACGGTGTCAATCTGGTTTAAAAGCACAATGCTGAGAATACGAACGAATTCTGCGCATGTGTGTGAAATTGACTCGCAAAATTTTGAATAAATGTAGAAAAAATTTGATATTAAATACTATTTTTGACGTAGATGATTTGGAATTATTCAATTTATCTCTAGGAATGACGGAGAAAACAAGCTAAAATAAATTTTAATTAAAAACGAAAAATATATAAAAATATTTGTCGGCTTCGAGCCTCGAACTAAAGTCCTGCAAAACTAAGCGGAATTCTCTGCCGATCCAGCCACCAAGCCTCGTAACCTGAGTGCTTCTGAAGGGTCTAAGAATCTCATTACGACTGTTCAGTAAAATTTTAAATACGGTGTCAATCTGGTTTAAAAGCACAATTCTGAGAATACGAACGAATTCTGCGCATGTGTGTGAAATTGACTTGTAAAATTTTGAATAAATGTAGAAAAAATTTGATATTAAATACTATTTTTGACGTAGATGATTTGGAATTATTCAATTTATCTCTAGGAATGATGAAGAAAACTGGCTAAAATAAATTTATATATATATATATATAAATATTTGTCGGCTTCGATCCTCGAACTGAAGACCTGCAACTCTAAGCGAACACGCTTCAGATCCAGCCAGCAAGCCTTAAAGCCTGAGAGCTTCTGAAGGGTATAAGAATCTCATTACGACTGTCCAGTAAAATTTTAAATACGGTGTCAATCTGGTCTAAAAGCACAATGCTTAGAATACGAATGAATTCTGCGCATGTCCGTGAGCTTGACTCATAAAATTTCGAATAAATATAGAAATATTTTGATATTAAATTGAATTTTTGACGTATATGATTTGGAATTATTCAATTTATATCTAGGAATAATGGAAAAATCTGGCTAAAATAAATTTTTTAAAAAAATTAAATTTTAATTAAAATTTTTATTATGCTTTCAAAATTAATAATTTATGAAAATATTAGCTCTTGCATTTTTTAAAAGTTATTTGTGAATATTATTTTTGCTTTGATAAAAAATGGTTACAGATGCTAAGAAGATTTTAACATCATGAGACCCCGATGAGTCATCTGTGACTAGACCACCAATAACTCCCTGCTTTACCGCCCCAACATGATTCTCCGACCCAGTTTTTGCTAATTAATTCTATGACTTAAAAAATTCACTCTTCTCTCTATTTTTCTTATATTCATAAAATAACTTATACATATATTATTTCTGATTTAGCACAACCTTCTTAATATGTAATGTCATTGTTAAGCCATTTTTCTTCCATCCAATTTTTGTGACCGGTGGATAAGATCCTTTAAATGAAGAACTCTGCCCTACCTCCACAAACTGGCAAAATTATTACAGATTCATTAATATCTATAATTTGTTTTATTTTAATTAATGTGCCAAAATTTGTAGCAAGTATTTTTATTGTTGCAATGAAATAAAAACCTTATTTTTCACTTACGGGTTTTAAACGTTGCTGAAGTTATGATTACTTACTGTAGATTGTTTTTTTTTATATTGTTGTGCATCCATCTTTTGAAATTCACATGCAGTGAAATACCTTATAAATATTTCCAATGAAATTCGTTTGAATTGTTCAGAAATGAAGAGCATGGAAGCAACGGTCTGAAAGGGTAATTCTTAATTGCTGGACACATGCAGCTAAGTCTCGTTTTTATCTACGAGATAATTTACTAATTTTAATTAAAAAAATCATAATATTGTAATATAAAATAATCATAAAAAAATCATAATATTGTAACTTAATAAAATGGGTACAATTGAAATTTTGATTTCATTGATGGAGTAAGATGAAGGAAAGATTTTTCGTAATATTTGTCAGCAGAGAAGTGCATGGATTTATGAAACTATTTCTGCACTGACTATGAGTCATTTTTACCAAGATTTGTGACAAGATTAGGAATGATATAAGAAATTGACATTCAAAATATTCACTTATTAAATATATGAATGAAATGATGATTTTTATCAGATATAAGCCTCGTGAGTAAATGGATACATTAATATGTTTTTTATTTAAGTATTAAAATTAACTTTAAAAATTTATTATTTCAACTTTTTTTTAATTATTTCAAAATAAGATAATAAGTCAAAAATATTCAAGTTAATAATATTTTCATCAACATATTATCAATTAAATATTCACCTACTATATATTGACAAAAGATTGTTTTATTATTTTCAGAACTTAAAAAAATGGAATGAAAAACAAAAATCTAAAAACAAACAAAAAAAAATAATACAAATATTTATTTACAATTTTCAATAACAGATTTATTTCCGAAATGAATGTAGTATTTTTAAATTATTAATAATAAATTTTTATAATTTATTTTAATCAGAGAACTGTATATTCATCCATTATATATATAATATGCGAGTAAAATGCTTACAACTAAAAATTAGAAAAAAAAACTTAATTAAAATTCACTGAATGTCAGTAAAAAGAATGTATTATATTTGTAAGGCAATTTGATGAATGATAATTCCTTTTAAATAATTTATTAAACAAATTTTTCTATTACTAATAAAAATTTATAAAATCATATTGAGGAATTTTTTAAAAATTTATTTTTGAACAAATTCTATTTTCTGTAAACATTGCAGATTAAAATACAAGTTATTAGTTCTCAGAGCGAAAACCAACTTCTTAGTCGAAAAACCACATGGCAATGGCCCTGCGTCGACAGATTTATTACTTGATTGATTAGTCAGTACTATTCAAAATCCCCGGTGTTTAGGGGGTGGTGATGGTCGAGACGCGGGAAAGTTTACCCCCTGTTGTGAATGGTCAGGGGAAAACAAAAACATATCAGGCCGGTTTACGAACGTTCTGCCAATTTCTTATCTAGTAAATTGTATTCAACCTTTATTTTGACTGAGGCCGTTTTAAGAACATTCTTAAGCTAGACAGTCGGCTCTGGATGAGTTAAAAATGACATCAAATATAGTTTCCTTAAAAATTAAAAACCTAATGTGTACGAATCTAGTATATTTAAGATTAATAGAAAAAAGATTTTTCTTCCGTTTCCTCATATAAAATTCGTCCTTATAAAACAATTTGTTAAGTTGGTTTGGTTTGGTTTGATTTTTTTGGCGCAAAAGCCATTTTTGAGCATGCTGCGCCAAGCAAATGGTAAGAAGACAGGACAGACAGTGAAAGCACACATGTTAAAATATAAATCGAAAGGTATCCAAATACGCATGCAGAAAATTAATGTGCAAGAAACAATTTGTTAAGAATTCGCTAAATAACTTTGTGAACAAATAAAAGTTTACAATTTGGTGCCCCTTGATTTTTTGGCGAATTTTTTTTACGCCAAGATCGGCACCAATGGGATTTTCGGTCGGTAACCCAACAATAATGTTAAATAAAAAAAAAAAATCTGAAAATATTTTGTTTTCATGTTTTTTTTTTTTTTTTTCCCTAAGCGGTGAAATTATTTTGTGAAAAATTTCTACATGATAGAAAAAAATAGATCCCATTACGGAATCAGCATTGAAAATAATGCAATGCAGTAATCAAATCTATACAATTATTTGAAAACATTCTTCTCCAGACGTCTTTGATAATTGAGATAAATATTTCAATTGCGTCTAGACGTTGAGATTTCAACATGCAATACTCATATTCAGACCTAGAAGGAAATGATGAGTCATTTAAATTACTTTCAAATGCAGGTTCTAATTGAGGTATTTATTTCATCTGATAAGGGATGTGCCCAAAAATAATTCCAGAGACAAGTAAATATGTATTTGAAAGAACAGCATATTTCAGTTCGATTACATTTGAGAAGAATAAAAGGACTTTTAAAAAACTGCTGATTTTAAAGTAATTATTAGAATCTCAATAAAAAGAAAGTATTAGCTGCATGTATTCTGAACATTTTTTCATTTTAAAAAGGCATTTATTGAAAAAAATTGGTACAATATATATCAATCAAAGTGTTTTTCATCATTTTCTACAACTTTTCCGCATTTTCGTCCAATAGGTCTTGCAACCGATTGTCTTCAAATTTTTTGGTCTTCCAGGCATTTCTTTTTCATTGGCATCAAAATCACTACTCTTTTTTAATTTAGTGTTTAGGCCGCATTTTTCCAAAATCCGCCGCTGATCTGCAGAGGAGGCGATGCTTCGATTTATTCTTTGTACAAGGAGTCTGCTTTGAAACAATGCTGGAAGCAGAGAATCTCTCCTCATAGGGATGGAGATTCGTGAGAAAAAATCGTTGGATCTCGTGACGAACATGGTCGGCTGGGGCTATATTCTAGGAGACTATTCGATATGATATCCATTCGCTTAGTATTATCTATTATCATCTCGGTCTCAGTATTATTTCTCGTATCTATTCGCTCAGTGTTCTCCATTACCACCTCAGTTTATTTTTCCTTGTTCTTTCAAATACCACCTTTGAATTCAAACTTGTGCACTCGCTCCTAATTATCAAGCAAGCCGATTAAAAATAAAATCCAACCCAAATTAATAGAGCTGAGGCATTAAAAGAAATAATATTAATCCAATCAATTTGCCATGGAAGTGCAAAACATGGGGAAAATATATTGCAATAATTTTATTGCTTTAAAAACAGCAATATGGGACTTGATAAGAGAGGAATGGAAAGGAAAGTTTCATTTTTTTTATGTTTAATTAAAAGACTTTTATTTCTACATTAAGAATATAGATATTTTAAAAAAAATTTTAACAAATTAGTTGTAGAATCTTAAGATAGCTTAAATAGGACCATTGAAAAGAGGCATAAACTTAAAGACATATATTTTTAACTAGTCATCTTTGAAGAACAACTGGTTCTCCGGGATTAATGGTTGTTGAAAATTTCATTTAAATATCCTGTTGAAATATTTCTAACCTTCAAATAGAGATCAGAAGCGGCAGCAGCAATTTTCCGATGAGGGGGGGGGGGGCAAGTAACATTTCTCAAATTTAGCTTCCAGATATCACATAATAATCAATTTTACATTTTAAAGTAATTAGCTTATATAATTATTAAAAACTAATTATAATAAGTAATAATTATAATAGTAACTATAAGTAATAATTCTAATAGTATAATAGTTACTAAGCAATTTCCTTAGTAACTTTCTTTAATTTTTAATACAAATTCCGTTAAAAAAATTTTTTTAATATTTGATGTTTACTGGCCTTTATAGCCAGATGATCTTGATTTCTTGATGCAAAGCTCTATAGTTATCAATTCAGAAAAGATTAAAAATAAAGTAGAATAATTAAAATCAAATAACCAAATGAACAAACAAAAACTAATAAAAAGCGTCAACATATTTTTGATTATAAGTTTAATACTGAAATATTTGTTAGATATATTTATAAATAAAGCAAAAAGGCAGATATTTCAAGACAAGGAATTTAAAGTAAGATAATAAGGTTCTCATTTGCAAAATTTTAAGTAATATAACTGAAAAACTTGGCATTTCAATTTATGGTTATTATTTACATATTAACGATCTATTCTCTTTTGTTTACTAAGTCTCTCTTTTTTAAAAGATTCATTAGAATTTAATATATTAGAAAGAGTCAGAACTGACAAAAATCATATATATATATATATATATATATATATATATATATATATAACAGCTTGAGATATTTAGCCAATCGGAGCTGAGGGGAATGAGTGATTTTACAACTTCCCTCGGCCATAAATGTATAAGGGTCAGCCTATTTTAGCCCCCTTTTTAACAGATGTGGTGTATTATCAAGTTACAAGAATCTGGTAAATGTTTCCAATGTACAAATAAGAAATTGCTCTATTTGCCATATAGTAGTGTACACATGAAGAAGAAGTAGTGCACTGTCGATGCTTCAGAACAAAGTTCTTAAAGATTTAGTCCAGAAAGGCGCACATTTTACTGAGGAGGAAGAAAACTCAGTAAACTATATTTTTATATTATGTTTATATTTTTTTAACGTTAAATCTATACATTAAAGAATATGGGCATATCTGAATTACAGAAATGTATATATATTTTTATACATGTTAGTACTTGCTATTAAACTCCTTTTTCAATTATTATTTACTTCTTAATTCTTTTGTTATAAATTATGTTACACTTTTTTAAAAAAAATCTTTTTATATAGAGAGAAAATGTAAAACTGATGAATTCTTTTTAAGTCATTCGGAAATGAAAATATTTAAAAAGTATATTTTTAATTTTAAAAATTGTATTTATGTGTTCTCTACTCGTCAAACTATCTTCAAAAACTCGGTGAAAAAATTGCCAGTATCTTGAGAGACTTAAAAATGTAATCTTAATATAAATGCCGTCCCTGCGGCTGTGTGTATATGTTTTGGATCTTCAGAACTGCACCGAAATAAATCAAACCTTGTATACTTATTCTTTAAAAAAGAGAGAGACTACTGTTAACTTTTCGAAGTATGGAAGGTAATCAAATATTCAATTACTTAGAATACATCGAAATTGTAACGTTTTTCTGCAGTAACTTCGGTGCAAATTATTCTACAAGAAATGTTTTTATATCATCTTAAAATTCAAACTTCTTCCTTTTCAATGATGCAGTTTCCTTTCCCTTTTCTCAAATTTTCGCCAATTTTTTTTTCCAAATTTAAGAAACAATTAAGTGAATGCTGACGATTGTGAAATAAGGAATTTTATCGGCATTTTTAAAAAATAATCTGGTTCAATTGACATTCTGATTTTAATTAAAAACATGAGACGCCAAAAATATTATGTATATTATAATATTTTATATAAGAATGATTTTTTTTTAAATTTTAAAACTATTACTAACGAAGTATTTTGATTGCGAGCAACGTTGGATGTATAAACTAGTAGTTTAATAAATGAGTACAGACAGAAAACGGGAACAAACAGAAATCTACAGAACATTGTCAACCCCTCTACATAAGGTCAAGGACGAATATATCTCTCTCTTTTATCCTTGAAAGGAGTGTCGGAAACGAACATCCCCTTCCATGAGACAAGTGTAACTATTTTTCGAATTACTGTTGCAATTCTCCCTTGCCCCTTCTTTTGTGATGGCAGGGCACGTTCTTTATAGAAGGAAGAAGAATAGAAGAAAATTGTTGAGTCTGTCAGCCAACTAAACAAGAACAGGACCTCACTGATTTGCAAGCACTCGCATCTGAGAACATAAATTTTTTTTAAAAAATATTCTGAAATTTAAACGAATGTTGATTTTATTTAGAATATGTTCAAGTAGAATGACCCTATAAAAAAAAAATGTCTTTGCACTACAAAAAAAAAACAAAATAAAAAAATTCTTGGATATCCCTGAAGTTGTAAGGGGCCTTAGGCAGTAGCCTATTCGATAATCTAACCATGTAATCACCAACCTAAAAACCTAAAAGAATTTCTGAATAAGGATTTCAACCAAACAATAGGCATTAAAAATATTTTCCAAGCACGCGCGCAGGAACCACATAAAATGTGGAGAATATAAGGGGATGTGATTGTTTTTCAAGATGGACGGAGAAAAATTTATAGCTTTAATATCTTGTAAATATTAAAGTTGTTTCGTTTATAAATGTCATAATATATGTAAAATGCGCTCGTAAAAAAATGAGCTATTTAACATGTAATTATATATACGTGCATATTTAGATTAAAAAACGACTACATTTTATTCAAAAGCAATAAGATATTGAATTTGAGCTGCCTTATTTTTATTTTTAATTCATAAGTTATAGTCAAATACTTTTAGCCTTCAGGGCTCTTGTAAACTAATAATTTCAAAAAAAAATCTTAATTTCGTATTTGTGTGCATTGGTTTTTCTCAATATATTATAAATGAATATTCTATGAACGACTTCTTTAATCATCTTTATATTAAGACACTTCATTCAAAGTGCATTAAACATTCAGAAGTATTTGGAATTATATAATTTTTAATACAGTGTAATTGGCAGAAGAAAAAGGAAAATTGCACTCCATTTTGCATAATTATAATATTGAACATAGAATCTAAAAAAAACTGAGGCACTAACTCCTTGAACAAGTTAAGTGCATATTTAGATAGATTATTTAGTACATGTGTACATGAGTGTATATATGTATATATATATTTCACTTATTCACCTGATATCTTATCGCATGTACTTAAAAATGCGCAAACGTCATTGGTATCCGTCAGTAATTTCTCAGCAAAAAAAAAAAAAAAAATTGCAAACGCAATATTTTATTCACTTGTCGTTTCGTCGGCTTTTCTGCCAAATGTGATGCAAATTATAGGCTCAAGTTATATCGCATATAGTATACCGTTATATTGCAGGAAAGAGCTTAAAAATGCATTGCTTTCAAAATGTTTCCTTATTACTGAGTTTTGAAGCTAATCCTAAATCGTAAGAGCAACAAAATTAGAAAATTTTATTAAAACGATGCCTTAAATTCTAGTAATAAAAAGTAGAAAACGGAAATTTATTCGAGATGGAAATATAAGCTGAATTTTCATGCCTTGATCATAAACAATAGATAGAAATTCAAAATGAAATATGATATACAACTACGGAAAGATTGGAGTTTCACTTCAAAAATGAAATATTTTGTCATAAAGTACACAACAAATATTATTTAAAAAATCTTTAAAATTGACAAAAAATTGAGACAATTGACAAAAATATTAATATCAATCAAAAGATAAATCTTCGAATTTTAAGGCAACGTAAAAATTATTTTTGTTTTGTAATATTTTCATGCGTTGTTGTTGAATAACTCTAAAATTTTGCTTAATTCTTAATTAATTAAAATTTCAAAAGTTATCTCCGAAGTGCACACTCCCACCCTTCAAAGTAAGTTTGAGTAATGCCACGTTTGATAGTTCTAGATCAAACGGTCTGTCCAAAAGAGTCCAAATAGACGCATTCATCTTTATTAGTGATAGAGAATTTTTTTTAGCTTGACAGAAATTGTTGAAATTCGATATAAGCACTTGTTGCACAGAAAGAAACACCCAGTAAAAATTTCAGATCGATGTCTGCATTTGTTTCTGAACAATTCAACTTTATAGGGAAAAAATAGGGGAGCGTTGAAAATTGCTTATTAGTACTTTTTTATATGACAATCAGCATAGCAGAAAAAAACATTTTATCTGAAAGTAAGTTATACAACTTCAATATATATTATACAACTTCAATATATATATAAATAATAGATTTTCAGAAAGAAAAAAGAAGGGAAAATTATTTATATGTGGTTTCTAAAAGAAATTAAACTTTGTTTGCGAGCTCAACAGTATGCAGCCTGGCTATCGAAATCATTCGTTCAAAAACAGTAACCGAGTCGATGTCAAGTTTCAAATTTCACTTTTTACACTTCTTTCTTAAAAGTGGCATTATAAAATCATCTGAATACGTAGAACAACACTTCTAAGGTAGGATTTTTTTTTCCAAGTTTTTCACAATGTTAATTCCGACAACTTATAAGCATTTTCCGACAATCCTGTTGGGTTTTTTTTTTCGATGCATTTGAACTTTACAAAAATAATGGAAATATCGATATGAAATTTTTACCAAGTGTTTACTATTATGTAACACGCACTGAAGTGGAATTCTAAAAATTTATATCCATTCAAAAAATACTTTAAAAAATATATTTCTAAATTTATGCCTTTTTAAAAATTTTAGTTCTGATCTATTCAAACTGTTTTAATACTCAATGCACATTTTATAGGCCTTTTTAGCATATATGACTATTTGGTTAAAATGTTTCTCTTTATACAATAATTTTAATTCGTTAATAATTTTTAACTAATTGATTAATAACTTTTTATTTAGCCGATGTTCAAACTTTCCTGCTCCCAGCCTCTTTACTTAAAAGCGAAAGGCGCAGAGGGATTAAGAGAACAAACTAAGCGAGGGTGGCTTTAAACTGTCCGATCTTTCATATTGCCTGTCTTCTGGGAATCTCTTACAAACATTGTTTCTTTATCCTCTTGAATCCTGGGTTCAAAATGACAAACTGGATTTGTTTTGCAGTATTAACACTGCAGCTGACAGATTCGCAAACAAGCCTGAATTCTTGTAAACAACCGAGTGACAAATAAGTTTCTTCCTTCAGAAACATCTTAATTCTATAATAAAAAAGAAGAAGAACAGTAATATTTCTGCTCGCAGACGAAAATGCGTGGGAAATCCTCTTCCACTCAAAGAAAAATCAACTATTGTGAAAGTTTTGAGGGAAGAACGATGAAAATGTGGCAGTCTTTTGAAACCATGGATGTAAAACTTTCAGGCAATGGAGTGGTGCTAATTTTTGTTTACTATTCAGAAAGCACAGCTGCCAAAGAGGCTTTACATACTAAGTGAAAGCCCACAGAATCGTCTTTCGTCGAAAATATATTCAGAAAGTTCAATTGTGTGCACTGGGACTGAATTCATCCACAAACCCAAGTAGCTTCTATTCATAGAATTCTTAAGATACAATTTAATATATAGAGTTCGGGAAAGTAGTTGATAATATTGCATTCAGTAAGTAAAGGCTTGCACTGGAATGTTTAGCTAGTAAATAAAAAAATGATATCATTTTGAATTCCTTTTACAGGTATATGTAGTATTTTTTCACTTTCTGGTATAGATTTTTAAATCTATACCTAAAATAAGCATCGTTCCCTACTTTTTGTCTTAAATCGATAAATCATGAGTTAAATATTAGTATCTATGGAATCTTAATTCCATATTCTTAGGAAACACTACTTCTATGAATCAGTTTGGTTTAGGTATATTAACGTCCTGTTTTAAAGCAAAACTAGAGCTATTTTGGGATGGACCTCTTACTTTTGAACCGCTGTCAAAGGACGAAGATGGCACCCGAGCTGGCACCTTCCTCTCCAAAGTTCCACGCTATACCAGCGGGAAGACGTTTGCCCACGATGGATTTGGTGATAACCAGACCCACTTACACGCCGGTTCTTCGATGGAATCGGGTCTCGAACTAGAAACCCTCCTGTTCCGAAGCCGAGACCTTACCACCAAGGCATTGCAGTCCCCCATTTGTACGAATAAAGATTTAATTAATTTGGTCAATTCAGTTCTGAAAAATAATAAAATCGTGCGTTTTCAATGAGAGCATTCGAGTGTGTAAAAACTCTAACTCGTAAAGAAGTGAATAAAAATTAGGTTTCCATTTTTACAAAACCAGCTAAATAAAAAATGTTTTAAAACAGGCATTTTTAATGGATCCTGCTTCAAAACAAAGCTTCACTCGTGAACCTAAATTTGTCTTACCTTCAGTGGCGAGCGTCTTAAAATAAATTTCAGGAATCTCGTTTATTAAAATAAATTTTTGGGAATTTCCTAAGAGCAGAAGAATGCCTGGTGAATAAGAATTATGCAAGCTTGACTTCATTTTAACTATGCCTAAGTGGAATAATTTCAAAATATTTTATTTGCTCAGAAAAGAGACATTTGCGTGTCAAAACACTGGAAGCGCATATGGAGGCTTACTGTTTTGCGTTTTGTTAAGTGCCAAATTCCGAATTACTATAATTACGAGGGGAAAATAGCTCACAATGTAATTTCACAAATAGCGAAGTTTAATTGTTATTGTTACTTACTTGTGAAATAATCAGGAGTGCCAACTTATTTTTTTTCGAGGTTTCTTTTCATTTTGACTTGTTTCTCGTTTATGAAAATTTTCATTTTGAAATCGATTTTTTGCTTTTTTTTCTATATGCTGCAAGTTTAAGATGTGTGTTCTCAACGACGTGAACACTATTTTAATACTTTCAGCATTTAAATTTCATTTCACACGAATCTGTGTCAGATTTAAGTATTTTGTACCTCAAAGTAATGTGCATATTATAATATCCCTCTTTGATCAACATTTTACATTTAGCACATTTTTAACATGTTAATGATTTATCTTTGGTTAATCTCTTTTATTTATATTAAATTATAAAAAAATATTTGTCTTTTTCTTTTATATGATTCCAGACTGCCATTCATCCATCCATGTTTGTATACAATATAACTGAGACAGGGTTTCGGTCTTCATAAATATTCTGAGGTAAAAACCTGACCAATTGTACTTGACTAAATGCCAATATTATTATCTTAATATTTCATCAGTCCCACATTTAATTTTTTACAAACTTATTTATCTGGCAAATAAGAAAGTGGTCAATTTGCATGTGACTCTCTTTCAGCTTAGCGTCCCACTGGCGTGGTGTGGTGTGGTGTGGAAGTTTGGACAGGGGGTGCCAACACAGGTATCGTCCTCGTCATCTGACCGCGGTTCAAAATGATGAGATCCGACCCAAAATAGACCTGGTGTTGCTTTAAAACGGGACGTTAGTATAATAACTAAAAACTAAGACTATTTTAAATCTAAGTGATTTAAAATAGTTTATAGTTTTAATTTTCTCTATATATAAAGTTAACTACTTTTCAAGTAATAACATAAATCTATTGTAATAAGGCAAAAAGATTTACTCGAGGTGAAAAAATTTTTTAAAAGTAAGCCACCTGAAGTTTAATTTAGCCAGATCACCGTCTCGTTTTGAAGTAACATAAGTACCGTTATGAGACGGATTTTGAACAACACTCAGATGATTGAAGATGTTACATTCCCCTCCAGACATCACTCAACACGAACGAGAGGACAACAGATGTTTGATGTGCGATTTGACACACATCTAGACCTCTTACAGAGTTTACTTTTCTGTTGGAATCAAGCCCTCGAGCACCAACGATGACCATTACCATGCTTCCCATAAATCATTTACATTACCATAAATCCATTATAACATATTCACCGAATACTCCTATTAATCGGTAATACACAGATTGTTTTGAATCTCTACTAATTGACTGAAAAGTGCCGGGAATAAATGTCGCTCAAAATAAAAATGCTAAAGGTAGAACGCACAAGCAATAATAAACTTTGCTGTATTGAAAAATAGCGTTGATTGAATAACAAGCTGTTAATCTAATATTCATGATTATTTTTTGGGGGATAAAGTTAAATATATTTCACTATAAGTTAGAATTTCACAGGACAATGAAGAAAGAAAAGAAACTCCTTGATAAAATTTAATTTGTCGCTTTATAGCTCCACAGTATTTGATAGTTTGGTTTAGTTTTATTAACGTCCCGTTTTAAAGTAATGCTAGAGCTATTTTGGGACCGACCTGAATACCGTCATTTTGAACCGCGGTCAGATGACGAGGATGGCACCTGAGCTGCGATGAGAAGAATATAAGGATTTCAATTAAAAAAGAAGTAGCGTTGCTTTGATTTTTGCCCTGGGCGCTATTTCCTGTAGATACATTTCTGCATTGATAATGCGTTCGGATTATCAAATAACTTCTGTTCATTCTTGGATACTTAACCTTCCGCACTTTTGTGCGTGAGTCAGGATGCGTTTATTTTGTCGAAATAAGAGTGAGAGGAAAGATGAAAGGAGATATTTACATTTAACAATGACGTGAACTCGAATTATGCACAGATTCAGGAGGCGTAAAACCTGTAGGTAACTCATAATATCGTTGGAGAAAGACACTAATTCGCAATAAAATACTTGAGGGTGATTTTTATTGACTTTTAAAGGTCTGAACATGAAATCACGATGAATAAATGGAAGATTTCTATTCTTACATTTGATAGTTCTCTTATTTACAAAATAATAATAATTTCCAGGTTAACACTTTTAGCCACTTTTTTTATTTGTTGTGCAATTTTTTGATAATATTTTGAGATAGTTAATCTCAGTCACATTTAATGGTACTATATTAAATATTTTCGTATCAGCTCTAAAAGTTTTTTGCCACTTGGACTAGTCATATAAGCAATTAATATGCAATTTTGAGTTAGATTAAAATAGTACTATCAAAAACGACAGGATACTCACAAACATATAGGAAAAAACAGAACGAAAAATGTTCTAATGCGACGGAAATCAAGGTAAAAAAATGAAGAACTTCGGAAATGCATTCATCTTCTGTATCTCATCCCTCAGAAAGGCAGAATCTTTAACCCTTTGCACTTGGAAAAGTAATTCTATGCATAATTATTCACCTAATACAAAGACTTGTTTATTGCTCCGAAAAATAAACATATGTAATTTTTTTAAGTTAAATTTTCCCATATAATTAATTCGAATCTTTTTACTACTCTATAGACATTTTTAACAATCAAAATTAAATAAATAAAATGTTAAAATGATGCACCGTCTTGAATGGTGAGTGGGAGTCACCACCCGAGTGCAGAGGGTTAAAAGTGGAGTCAGGATACAGAAACGAACAGTACTAATGACATGTTTTGAGAAAGACGTAAGAAAAGCAGCAACTGCAGGCATGCTAAAGCTCTCATGATATTAGAACACTTTGTAAAATTTTAGGCGTTTATGTTTCTTGTAGAATATTTTACTTTAGAAGAAATTTATTGGAAAAGCCCCAAGAAACATTTCAAAAATTGTAAAACATTTTACTTTCAAAAATAATCATAATAAGAATTCTTCCAAGTTCAAGATGCGAACTCAACGGAAACGAATAATATTATAATTTTTCATTCAAGTAGTAGATTTATTTATTTATTTTTTTCGTACTGGCGCTTTATTAAAGAAATATGCGGAAATATGTGGAACACCTTATGTTGACATAGCGAACAGCATTTTATATAGATTATAACAGCCCCAAATAAGAGCAATAGAACAACTTGATGAAGAATTACCTGCCTCTAATATTACTCAATTATCCAGAAAACTAACCGATGCTGAATAGAAGCGTTCGGCCTATTTCTTGGCTCCATCTAGTGGAAAAGTAAACAACTAAAAAAATTAGGATATTTCCAGTTTAAAAATGAGAAATGTTCCAATTCCGATTTATACAAAGTTGAGAAAAACTGAATCTTAGTGAGCCGAATTCTCCCGAATTCTATTTGGATTTAGTAAGACATAAAAACTAAAAGGATAGTTAAGGGATTCATTATATCAGTTTGATATAACAAGTATCAAAACAAAACAAAAAAATCTCTTGATTATTCGCAAAAGTTAAATCCAAAATATCGTTTAAATAAGGATCAGTTATACATTTAAAAAATGAAACAAAAAATGTGCTTTAACAAAAAAAATTATTATTTTTGTATATATTTTAAAGCATTAATCATCATACTTTTAAATGCAGAGTTTTACTATTTATAAAGCCCTCCTCTGTCGAGATGAGTTTGAAAATATTGATTACCAATGAGGTCCCACATTGATACCTTTCAATTTTTATTTTTGAATTATTTATTTTTATTTATTTTCTATAACAAATACATAAAATTTTCAAAAAAAATAATAAAATTGAAAAAAAAGTTGCAATTTTTACGATTATATATGAATTGAAAACCTAACTAGAAAAATAAAAGTTAATAATCATAAATAATTTACTCCCTACTTACTCTTAAATTATTTGCATTCTATAGAAATTCATGCGTATTTCTGAAACTTTGCTCGCAAGTACTGGGATCGAGAAAGCTTTCAGAGAAGATTTCGCAACAATTAATAAAATGATTGGGTTTTTTTTATTAATTAAACACATTATTTCCATGCACAAAGAGGATTGGTTTATCGTTAGTGGGACCCGTTGCATGAAAATTCTGTCGATTTTTAATTATTTTGTTCACGCGCTTCCACAATTTCACTCGCAGTGCTTGGTTAAATTTTGTATTCATCTTTAATAAATATTTATATCTTATGCAAAAAAAGGTTTTTCGGTAATTTAATTTAGCTATCTTTGTAATTTTTTAAGGAAGATTAGAAGGTATTCAAAGATTGCTTAGTGAACCTAATATTCATGTGTGTGTGTGTGTGTGTGTGTGTGTGTGTGTGTGTGTGTGTGTGTGTGTGTGTGTGTGTGAAGAAACTTTTGAAAGTTTAAAGCTTTGATTTATTTCACCAAGGGAGACTTAAGTTATGCAAAGCGATTAGTAATGCCTCAGTTTACATCGCGACGCAAAAGCAGAAGAGATCAAAAATTTCCCCTTCAATTATTTTATTACGAGATTTTGATAGGGATTTCTTTGATACGTGCGGATTTAGGAAGGGAATCTTAGGTATCTTTGAAAGAATGTTATAAGCATTAAGGATTTTTCTCCCTTCACTTGGAGCATGAGAAAATGCTAAAGCTAGTAGTTTTACAGAGCACGTGTAAAATTAGTTAAATAAAAAAAAGGGGAAATTGGATCAAGAAATCAGAAATGTAATTATTACGTAATCCTCTCTCAGAACTAACTATCCTGACAGTAGGTGGGTGGTTTTCGTTTCTTATATTCATGACGAAAGGGGAGAGGGACAAAATCCAAAATCGGTGAAAAGACGACAAAAAAAATCACCCAATTAACATACAATTTTAGAAACATAATTACACCTCCATAAAAAAGTGCCGTATGCTGACAATTTTTAATAATAAATCAGTCTTATGCATATGGACTAAGTTGATCAGAGTTTCCATTCCGGCAGGAGGTTTAGAAGAGCCACCGATGGCAGTCAGAATGAAAATTCAACAAGAGATCCAAAAAGCATGAGTATGTGCGTTTTTCTTTTCACGGCTTTCTATTCAGCAACCAAAGTATATAAATGTTTTCATCTAACTTGTTTTCATCCCTTATGAAACGAGCGAGTTCGCTTTTTATGAGACTGGCCCATTATTTGTATGACATGCAACGTCGAAAATTGGAAAAAAAGTCAATCTCCAACAACAAAGCACTCCTCGTGTTCATTTGCAAAATTCATGCAACCTCGCACTTTACTCTTCTTCGATAGGATTTCGGAAATTAATAAAAATCTGAGTGCTCATGTCAACCCGGGTCCAACATAGAAGAAAGAGTGTGCTCATAACATAAAACTTTCGAACTAAGCAACTTCAATGACATTTCCCCGGAATTTGCAGCAGAGTAGGGAGAGTGGGGTAGAATGGATTACCAACCATGGATCATGACGTCATTATTTCTGTGTTCTAGCAGTTGTTGCTGTTCAAAAGCATTCGATTTTTGCTGCATATCTGAAAAATTAGCGACGGAATTGGATAAAATGTGAAACAGCGATGTTTCATGCCTTGTCCCTTCGAGTGGCATCAAAGTTTTTATGATTTTCTATTCAAAAAAATTTGTAAATTTAAAATATAAAATATGCTTGAATATATTTTTAAAATGCATCATTTTTATCTTTTTATTGAATATTATAATGCATAAAAATAATTATTTTCAAAGATCTGTTATGTATTTAAATATATATTTGAAAAAAAGGGAATTCCCATTTAACATTGGGAATTCAAATTTTCAATTGCTTATAGCTCTTCAGCCGTTAAAATTACAAAACGTTATGCGTAATGGAGATATTTTAACCTAGTGAATTCCGATATGAACGCGAAATTAGGTGTTGTTATTTTGAAAAATCGAATTTGTGTCAATCTAAACAAGTCATTTGCATGAAAAAATATGTCATACATTTATAGAGAACATATTTCTGTAGCGAAAGACATTTACAATTTTTTATGTAGTAATTCCTTTCTCAATAAACAGCAGTGTCCGTATACTTTTTAATGGACCATTCCTCTTTTTACCCCACGATTTAAAACAAAATAATAATTTTTTGAAGAATCCAAAATGCTGAGAATTTATTAGAGGAAGACAAATAAACAATCATAACCAGAAAAACTTGGAAAAAGCTGTAAAAGAAGTGTTCTCAAGTAGGATGGGGTCTTGAAAACTGCAAAAACATTTGATATTCCACTTTGTATTTAAGAAGATACAGTAAAAAGACTAGAAACAAAATCAATTAATTTGAAATAAGTGACTATTAAAAATAGATTGAGGCCACGAATCCATGTTTTTTCTGAATAACAACAAAAAGAAATTATACCTTGTTATTTTAGTTCAACGTTGGCAAATGTTCGAAGATTAACATGTGACTCTGTAATGAAAATTAGTTGAAATAAAATTCAATGATAGAATTTTTTTGGCATATTCATATTATACTCCTGCATCAGAAAGAATATATGCGTCTTTTTTTCTCCGTAGTTTCAATAATCTTTATTCAAGATAAATGATTGGAAAGAATTAAGTGTTTTACAAATCTTATATTTTTCTTCAATCTTCTTTCGCACTCACGCTTCCATACAGCATCTGCATGCTGATAACTTGCACGACGCATACCATGGAATCATTTTCCCAACGAACAGTTGAAGAAACTGCAAACGATATTAACAGTGGTAACATTTCCTTTATTCAAAGCAAATTATTGAACATAGTTTTTTAATATATATAATTCAAATTATATATAATCACTTGAAAGAACATTTCAGAATTGTTGGGGAATATAGTAGGGGCTGGTAACGCAATGTCAGAATATATGGACACCCTATTTGTATTTTTTATTTATATATATAGAATAAAGAAATTTTTAAAGTACGTATTGGCAACACTTGATATTTCTTTCCTCCAAAAACAAATCACAAGTCGTACTGGAATATTTGAGATGATAGCTGATTCTTCATAAAAGGATGAATTTCTACTGCTTACAATGTCAGACATCATTCGACGCAAGCTAGTATGTTGAATACAATTTTATAACCGGAGGAAAAATCTCAGTAATTTTAAAGATTACAGTTACTTTCAATTTACGTTTGATAATAATATTTAGTTCAAAATGAAAGAGTTATATAGAGTTGCCCAGTTGCATTGTTTGAAGATCTAATTTAGAGCAAATGTGTACTACAACTTGTGAAATTTGGCCCCAGAGCATACAACTATCCCCGAATTTCTAAGTAAATATATTTTTTATTCCTCAATCTTTACCCAGCACTGCTAAAGTAATAACATATATAGGAATGTTGTTGCTGTTGCTTATCCTCAAAAGATCTGACATTTGTCAGATCAGCTCCAGCAGGTTGTTGACCGCCAAGAAATCTATAATAATAAAGGGATTGGATGTTAAGTCTCCCTTGGAAAGTCCGATGCAACTCAGAATGCGATCCGATGAAGCTGGATGGTCACAACAATTTTTACAAGTGGGGTGGATTTTCTAACACTTTCAAAGGAAAGACACTTAAGGTGACCCCTTTTTAGTCTAAGTAGAGCAGTCTGGGAGCCACGGTCACATTTGATTTCCAGCAGATTGCTGGGGGACCATTGGCGCGCAGGTAGAATACATCATGTTAAATTGAATTTAGGAATGTTGTAGTATTATTACATGGTGGCAAGATAAGTCTAATGTTTACAGTGAATGTGGTTCCATATGTTGTGCGGAAGAAAATGAGGGAGAGAAACAATCAAAGCAGCAATGAATATCGAGATTTGATCCATTTCCTTTATTCTCTTTGTTAGGATTTTTAGCATATATAATATAATTCAAATACTAATCTTTAAAATATAATGAAAGTGAATAATTTTAGTTAATTCATTACCTACCGTCTGTTTCCGCATCCCAGTGTAAAGACACAGCTATATTTTCACCGGCTCCACACTTGCTTTGAACATTGCAAAGTACTGTAACACAAAGCAGGAACATTTGAAAACTTGGGGCAAATTGTTCTGTTAGAAATCTTAAGAGCTGTCTTCTAACATTTAAATTAAGTTGTAAATTCTGTCTTATAATTTCCAACCTAAATTTTACAAAAATGATTGCATACATTTTCTGAAAAGAATTTTAAAAAGACCAATGAAAATATAAAATCGGTTACAGGTCTGCATTACTCAATAATGAAGAGATAATCTATTCATCTTAGTTAATATACATTTTCAGAAAATTCTCGATTAGCTAATTCTACGTTTATTGTTCCAAATCTTGCAATACATAGCGCTTTTGAATTTATTACAGCAGATATGTTAAAAAAGTTTCTGCGGTAAAATAATAATAATAATAATTTTATGACATAAATGACGGCTTTTATTTTATGCACCTATTTGCCATTACTATAAGGATTATCTAATTTTACTTTTAAAAACATTGTTTAGCTCTAAAATTGAAATAATTAACTTTCTAAATAAATAAATTTATATTTAGAAAGTTTTTTTTATATATATATTTAAGAAACTTATTTTGATACGATCAAAGTTTCAATGAAATTAACTTTAAGTAAAAGAAGTTTCAGCAGATAATAAAATTTTTAAAAAAAAAATCTTTTCGTTGATTTTCATTAATAATCTTTATTGTTGTTCGTCTTCCTTTACATGTTAGCACAATAACTCTAAAGAAGACTTTGACTTTCATTCTATAAGAGTTGCCCAAATGAAAAGTGGACACTTGCGATTGCGCAGAATGACTGCAGCTCTAGTAGCGCTACCGAAAGGAATATAAACGGCGGTAGAAAGGGTGTATTGCATACGGCGTTCAACGGTGAAAGCTGTTCGTGGTAGAGGAAATTGATCGAAAGGTGTATTATACATGGATGCGTCCAGATCTTAACAACGCGCGGTAGTACAGTTTCTGATTCTTCGACTGATTCGCACCACTCTTGATTGATTTCTTGTCCCAAGGGAACATTATCAATTCAACACAATTCTACAGTTCTCTGGCGAAACTCGGAAAGTAATCAAAACCAAACGACCAGATTGTCTCACACAACAAGTGATCCTTCTCCATGACAATGCCCGCCCACACGTCTCACGTGACACCAAGACGATCTTTAAAAAAAATTCCGCTGAGGAGCGTTGGAACACCCGCCGTACAGTCCGGGTTTGTCACCCTGTGACCTCCACATCTTTGGCTACTTAAGAGAGCATTAAAGGGGACACGTTTCCATTCGGACAACGAAGTGAAGAAAGCTGTGCAGGACTTCCTGATGAATCAACCACCATCTTTCTACAGCATAAGCGTAGACCTGCTACCTAGCGATGGGATCTGTGTTACAAGGCCCATGGCGTTTTTAGATTTCCAATAAAGATATTCTTTTCTTGCAACTTGTACACTTTTCATTGGACACCCTTTATATTAGATGATATAAACTTTGTAAAATCTGTTTTTCAGTTCAAGCACATTAAGTGAAAATATTTTCATTTCATTTTATCAGCTAATGAAATATTTCTCGAACTAATACTTTTGTTATAGGGTTATCACATGTTTGATTCTTAGTTTTCTCTTTCTAATTACATATTTTTAGCTTCATTTCATTTCGGAATCAATATTTGCCCTCATAATTAAGAAAAAAATATGAAACTTTTACGCATCCAAATATTTAATTTTTGAAAAATTTTGATGTTAATTCTTTTTTAAGAACTAAATATTTTCTTCATTGTCTGTTGTGAAGTTTAGCTTTATTTCTAGGTTATTTTGTTTTTCTTTTCAAAAAGTTGTATATTTTCATCAGTTTTGCATTGTGACGTATGTCTTTTGAAAATTTTCTGACCTGTTTTTTTTTTTTTTTTTTGCTATTATTTTTCCTTTATTTTTATATAATTATTATTAATAATTATATAAACTTGATCTTCAAAATATGTTTAAAAAAGAATGAATTCATTTTTGTACATATTACAATTTTTATTAAATTCGGATTTTTCAGTCTTATCAAAAAATAAAGAAAAAATTCTAAATACTTATGCTTTCCATACAAATAATTTAATAGACTGGAGATCAATATTACGGACGAATTAGTTGATACCATAGGCATTCGTAATTATTAATTACGAAGAAACTAAAATCCTCGTTATTCTCTGTAACAATTCAATCGCTGTATCAGTCACAGATGACTGACAGTATATTTTCATTTCATACCTTGTCAGTCACAAGTGACTATTTTTTTTTTTTTTTTTTCGTTCAGACTATATCAGTCGCTGTTGATTTGCAATATAATTTTCGTTCAGGCTGCTTACTTATTATTGACTGGCAAAAAAAATTATAAAAAATTATATTTCCATAGTAAATTTTCTTCCGAAAATCACAAAATAACGCCCCTAAATGAACCTGTATGAAGTCTTACACACTTTACGTCTCTGGCTGTCAGCATATCCGACATAGCGGAGTAGACGGAAAGGAAGCCAAAATAACGCTAAACGTCTTGATATTCACTGTAAACTGTGCGTGGCGTAAAGATAATGAAAAATCTTTTTTTTTTAATCTAGGAAAAGAAATCCATCAATATTTTACCTAAGTACTTTTCAATTCGGAAATCAGCCAGCTGATCTAATATCTTCCTGAGAAGATCATCGATCCACTGCATCAGCTTGTGATGATCGTACGTCTTTCCCCACAACACTTCTCTTATGGCCTGATGTAAGAAATAAATGTATTATCTTGTGGGAAATGGGCATACGTTTGGTTTTTATTCTACTTGCACATATATGTCAAAAATCTTTTTTAAATATTAGAAGGAAGAAAATATTAAAGAGAAAAAAAGTGCCACAGATCATCAAAATGATTCGTTTTCTACTTTTTTAAACTGATATAAGGGCTGCAGTGGTCTTGTGGTAAGGCCTTATCTTCGGAACCGGAGGGTTTCAGGTTCGAGACGTGATTCCACCGAAGAACCGTCGTGTGAGCGGGTCTGGTGTCAAATTTAGAAATCGTGTAGGGAGGGGTCAAATTTTTAGAAATGAATGGAGCCAAAGAATTTCCATCCGATGATATTTCAGGATAGTGATTTAAATTTACTTTAAATTTTAGTTTCATCCGTATGTTTCAGTCTGCTTATTCATTGTTAGACGCGCTGTTATAACACAAATAAAATGCTACATTGCTTTAATATTAGATATACTGCGTATTTTTCATGAGAAATAAGAAAGTGAAGTTGCAGCCTCATAGACAGACAGTGTGTACTCAAATATTGCACACAAACATACAAATTTGGCATCATATGGCACTAGGGACTCGCAAGCAGAATAGGTGTGAAACTACTAAACATAGTATATGTCCAACACATGGTATATTTCCAATCTAATTTTACGTTTAAAAATACGATGTTGATAAGTGTCAATATTATAAACATCTAGATTGAAGAATATCATAAGAGATTTTATTAAAATGAAACACATTCGGTGAACCAGTTAGACGTCAAAAGGCGTTAGTAATAAATAAACGGGATTTTTTTTCTCCTTCTGATATTTTACTACCGTGTTGGTACTAAAAACAACAACAAAAAATGTTACTCTAAAGAGGCACGACGATCCTGGGACGTAAGTGTTGGGAACTCAGCTGCCAGTTTTTAGCTTTTAGCTGTCCTCAATGCAACTCCAGAAAAATCCGAAAACAAAACGGGGATGGGGTGTTTCTGCAGCTTAGTAAGAAAGCTCACCAGATACCTTACTGAGACCCGGTTATTGCTCTTCTGAGAAAAGATGCTGACGACTACATGAATTTTAAAATCATACTGAAGGACAAAGAAAAGTGACTTCACGGTGCAACATTCAAATAGATGAACTACCATGAAATTGCAGTGTCACATGAAGAGAGATTTAAGAGCCTCCATCTGAATTTTTAATTCGGAGAGTGTTTATTGTTGGTTTGTCTATGTTCAGCTGTGCGAGTCAAAAAAGTAGGTATAGATCATACAGTATGCGCCAAAATATACAATATTGAAACTCGCTTATCTCGAACACGCGGTTGCGTTTGTCGACGGGACATAGATCCAGCTACACGTGTTCGAAGTAGTGAAAAGGAAGTTGTGTTACGTAGTCAGTTGTTGTTGGAAGTGGGTCTCTCATCGGAGGAAAGAGTATTTATAGTTGAGCATTATTTCCGCTCATACGGAAGCGGTCGTGAAGGTGGACCAAGTTTGAAAAAGGTGCCAGAACAATTCCAGGAGAAGTTTAATAAGACGCCACCAAGTAACACAGTTATGCTGTCTATTGTTACGAAATTTTGCCGTTCTTGTAGTGTACTGTGTTAACGGAAGGAGATTAAAAGAGAGTGTGTTCAACTGTGAAGATCCCCCAAGAACTGCGCCAGCATTACGTGAGAAAATCATCTCTTTTTGCGGGAGTCTGCAGCAACCTTTGTTTATGGAATATGTTTGAAAATCTTCGTGAACGATATGAACACAGTCTACAGCGAAGTGGTACATACTTTGAACACTTACATTACGCATATCGTGGTAACACGCTAATAGTGTGTACGTATGTTGTTAATTTCTTTTGAGAAAAAATAAACTCACACATGACAATAATGTAATTTTGTTCATCTTTTCATTTCAGTACTGTATATTTTAGTGCATACTGTATAAGAACGATATTAATCGAAATGAATTACTTTAAGGTGTAAATAACTTTTTTTTTCATTGTGGAAAGTTTGTAGTCGTTTGATTGCAGAAACGATTGCCTGTATCATAAACCGAAAATGCGGTACTATAGAAAAAGCTCATGGAAATTTCAGCTAAATTTATCAAATATAGAGTTGAGAAATTGCCCACAGAATTTGCCTATTTTTCCGAATGAGCTTTCCAAGAGTTCTGATTTGCACTCCTTCAAGTCTAGCAGCTGCTTTACTACATAAATAGACACTGACCACTGGGAGTAAATGATTCATTAATGTTTCTTCATAGTAAAATTCGAGTAACAAGTTATTTTACAATAAACATTTAAGTATCCGGACTAAAATCCGAAGAAATTTTCTTAGGTAGGACTTTGATTTTTTTTGAAAACTAAAGTTCATAACAGACCTGTCTTTAAAAGTTAATTTACATTCTGTAGTCATTATTAATGAAAAAACAAATACAAATATTTAAATAATTTTTGAAAACTTGAAATCTAGATTTTAATTCAATGTTTTTATAGCAAAATTTTATGTATTCATTCCGAAGACTGAATATGATTTTATATTTTCTGCAATGAAGTTATACATCATAATTTACATTAAAATGTATAAAATATTTTTATTCTTGGACTATACAGTAATTTTATTCTTTTAAAATAAATAATGCAGTTCATAAAAAAATTTTATAAATTGCTGGACGGTATTAAGTTCGGAAACAGGAATTAGAACTGTTTTTAGTGTCAAAATGATATTTCCAATGATTTGAATAGAATAGAAAGTGAGCATTTATAACTCTAACCTAAATGGTGGACTGCCCTTTGGCCACGTTAGGTCTGATAATTGGAGACTAACTATCATAAATGAGGAAGATCATTTATAATATATTAGAGTGATTTTTCTGAAATATTAGCGGGGAGTGATATTTACCTTTCTGACAAATCCTTCGTAGACATTTTCATCCGAATCCTTCTGGCTCTAAAAAGACAAAATAAAAGCCTTAGTATGAATTGCAATTCTTGATCAAAAATGTCAGGTTTGCCGACATGTTTTAATTATGTCTTTAACGTTTTTATTTATTTATTTAAATAAATATCTTTAAATAAACTAGAAAAAATAAATTCATTTACATAATCAAGAAGATTTTACTTCTTTAAGTAATGAAGATCGCTTTTTCCTATAGTATCTATAGTATTCATCTGACAGGATATCCTTTTATTGCAATTTTTCATGCACATTCATAAAATTTCACTTGGCTGTTTGTTTTTAATGCATCAGTGAAGTTCACTTCTTCCAGCATTAATGATTCATTTAATGAAATGCTCATAAAGGACTTATAGGTACTTGTCGGTTGTAACGGCTACAAAAAGCGCCAAGAAAAAATTCCGCCAATTTGGCGAATGTGATTCTCACGTGATTTTTTCTATATCTATGTACATATTTATTATATGTATATTTATGCACTTGAATATATTTTTATAATTTGGGGAATTTTTTCTTGGCGATTTTTGTAGCCGTTAAAACGGACAAGTACCGATTTTTATATAAAAAGCTTAATTTTTCGCAGGAAAGATTTTCATATAAAACAATTTTACGCAAATCTGCTTATACTACGTTTAATTTTCTAAATACTTCTGAATGCCATTTTTATGTAGATCGCAACACAATAAATTTTAAATTTATTTAAAATGCTTTCCATTTTATCGTAGACTTAAAAAGAATTACAAGATAGGCCTGAAAAAAAAACCGCTGTTTTCATAAAATGTTTCTAAATATCTCAAAAATGCCAGAAACGCTCGAAGGTGTTTAAATACTTTCCAGAGAGAGACCAAAAAGATACATAGCAACATTTTCAAACGTTGGATTCAACAATATACGACAAAAGAACCAATCGATATAATAATCACGATATTCAATTTGATTCGAGGAAAAGATACCAGAAGTCGAGAAGAGAGTCGCCAAGTTCCCTGATATTTCGACGATCGTTAGTAGTGACTGCCAACCATTTTATTTCGTTCATCTGATTCTTAGTTTACAAATCTGGCAAGATTGGGAAAATTCATTTTGAAACACCAAGCTCTCAAGTCTAATAAAATATTGTTCTCAAAATATTTTTTTCTATAGTAAATAAATAACTAATCATACAAATCCACTTCGAAAAACAAGACATATTAATTTTTTTAAAGTTTTTCTCTTATTACTGTTTCACAATCTCTTAATTTCCTGAGGTGGAAAGGGAATAGTTGAGAATTATTGTACTTATAATTGTAATTTTTGTATTTATAAGCATGTTACTGCTGCCAAATTAGTATTTTCTTTTTTTCAATTCTTCCCTCAAATTTGATATTTAGGATTTGCACGGTAAAGACCTGATGGTTGGCTATCATCACAATAATTGTTGGCGAAACTACTGCGAAGTTGGCGATGCGACATTACAGTGTTTTTCAGTCCAACCGAAATTACTTCCCAATTCATCCATATCAATAATAATAACAAAAACCAAAATTACTTTGAAAATGGCATTGAAAATTCACAAAATAAGCAAATTGCTATTTTACTTTATTTCTTAAAGATATACTAGCAATTTAAAAGGCACTTAAAACATATTAGCCGATAAACAAAAGTTTGAAAACTATCAAATAAAGCAGCGATAAATTACCATTATCGTCTTGATACTTGCAAATATAAAGTAACCATATACAAGCTTCAGATCACACTGTGTAGAAAATAATACTGTCGCTAAATTTGAAATAAAACTCTTCCTAAACAAATATTAACAAAAAAAAATACAGGAAGACGCAAATACATTTTTTTTAATTAGATAAACAGAAAATTTTATGATGAGTAGGATATCAAAAAATAAGCGATCATCATGAAAGGAAAAAAAAAAGAATAACATAAAAATAATCTCACTTTCAATTCTCTAAGCTGAGTGATTATTTCGAATTTTAAAATAGCGATTTCATAAATTTAACTTAAATCAATATATCTAAGTATTTAAACAAGATTTATGTGTTCGTTATTTATCTTTATTTATAGTGTAACAGAGATTAGTGTAAAGCTGGATTTTGCGCCATTTTTAGACCCTTACTAGAAAAGCATTTTTAGGAAAGTTCTCAAAACCCCCTTGTAACCCTTCCAGGCCCCCTTAATGGTTCCAAATACTACTATTTAAGGAGCAGCCATTATTTCTGTAACTAATGATCGAGTTCAGGATCGTAACGGATCGAATTTATCTTATTTTTCCAATGGTCTACAAGTTTGGTTCACTGCATATTCATGCTAAACCGAATGTATTTTTTATATCTAAATTTAGATTACTTGTGAGAAAAATAGTTATTTTTGGTGCTTTAAAAAAATTTCATTTTTTTTTTTTTTTCAAATATTCAATCATTTGAATTTTCTAAACACCTCCCCCATTTAAATTATTTAAGATATTTTTGTTGAAATACTTTATTTTATTTTTATTATAAAGGAATTTTTAATGTAACTTTTCAATCTACAATTTTTTATACAATTTTTAATATTCAAATAAATACAAACGCAATCAAATATTAGGATATTTCAACTAAATATAGTTTTAAACTATTAAAACTATATTTAATAGTAAATTATTAAATACAGTTTATGTTATTCAAATATTTTACTATTTGAATTAAATCAAAATTTACTTCAAATAAAAATTGATGCTTTGTACAGTCTTCTCCGAGTTTTGAAATTTATTTCTTGGTTGGTTCTACAATTAATGCTTTCAGTATAGCAAAAATTAAATTTGTTCAATAATCAACTTAATTGTGTTTTGTATAAAGAAAGTATGGACCAATAGAATTTATTTTATGAGTGAACCAGCTGGCCGCCTACGGTGGTTATGTCATATTTGGTCAAAAATATTTTACATATAATTTTTAGATTTAAACGCCTTTTTAATCTTAGCTCTCCTCTCGACTTTGGTGGGGGTATATGAGAATTGAAGTTTAAAAAAAGGAAGAAGATATATGAGGAAGGCGTATTCACATGGATATGGCCTGGGCTTCATTGTATACGGTTACTTATCTGTCGCAAGTCTGAATCTAGTAGGTAAATTTAAGATGATTAAGCATCTTTATTCTTTTTCAACAGTCATCGGGGTCGCGGTGGCCTGCTGGTAAGGTCTCGGAACCGGAGTATTTCAGATTCGAGACCCGATTCTACCGAAGAACCGTAGTGTAAACGGTAGCACGTAATGCACGCTGAATCCGTCGGGACCAAAATTCCTCCAACTGGTGTGGTGCGGAAGTTTGGAGAGGGGATGCCAGCACAGGTGTCGCGGCAGATCAGATATCAGGCATTCAGATCGCGGTTCAAAATGACGAGGTTCGTCCCAAAATAACCCTAGTGTTGCTTTAAAACGGGACGTTAATGCAACTGAACTAAACTTTTCCACAATCCTCAGCTCCCTGTACTGCTTTTTCGATTTTCTTTATTAACTAAACCAAAAATACTTCTTAATTTTCATTTTATTTTTGTTTCTCTTAAATTAACGAAAGATCCATATTCGTCTGTGGGAAACTTTGTTCTTTCACCCTTCACAGGGCACTAGAGACTCACTTTGTGAATGTTTCTCATGATGTCTTTAAAAAAATGTACGCATTTCTGGATGCAGACGATCCCATTCTTTCAACGCTGAAATTAGCTAGAATTAGATTATATAGAACTAGTAGATTATTTCGTCATTAAAGCTGGATGAAATAATCTACTAAATCTTCTTATTAAACATCCAATAGATTTGCTTGCTTGTTTGAGTTCGCCAGTGATTATATTATAAAAAGTTTTTCCCTAAGCATTTACCAATATGAATGAAAGCGGTCGCATCTATTTACAACGGCTGGCCGTTTTCTAAAACCTCAAGCTATAAATTTAGGATTATGAGAACACGCGTACAGCGGTTGATGCTTTCAAGACATTAATTATAGATTAACGATCTTTTTGAGAACTGATTGTATGAGTTATTAGAATTCTGTATGTATTATTAAAAGTTAAATGAAATCTGCTGTTGATAGAAAAATTGTCAATGAAAAGCTTAAAATATTTACTAATACATGTAGTATAATTCATTGATATATTAATTAAGCAAAGAGAGATTTTCTAAGACTCTGAGTTTTTCTGTCCAAATCAATAAATTTTCGATTTTTGGGTCCTACAAACTTTATAGCGAACAACCATAAAATTTACTAAACCTATACAAATTTCAGCCTACTCTTCTTGGTGATGAGCATTGATTAGACGTTAATGACTCTCACCCAATTGTCACTACAAACAAGTGTCACTATCTCAGATCGAGTACCAATGAAAAATGACATAACCTGAAGAGTTCTAGCCATAAGTGTTTTCTAATTTAAGTGAAGTGATAGCAAAACATTAACTTTTTCTCAAATTTTCAAAATAAAAGCATTTTTTTTAACATTTTGAGCCCATATTTGTCGCTTGTGAATCATACTGTGTTTTCCACATAGAAAATGCCAATTGCTAACGACGATATACGGTTTAAAAAGTTTTATTCTTAATAAAATTTAAATAATATAGAAATCATAAAAGAATATTCCTGCATACATGCAGTCTCCGATCGCCAACATAGCGATGAAATCGGATATACCAGGCTGAAAGACAAAGATGTTAAATTAGGTTTGTCATTGAATGCGTTATTCATGCACAGTGTCTTTAAATAAAAAAACAAAGCTAATAAAATGGAAGAAAATTCTTTATTCTTGATGAAAACGATAAAAAAGTTATTTATCTACATCAAAATGGGTTGCTGCACCGATTGCTGAGATTTGAGAGGAATGCATGTTGCTGGCCTATGCATCTGCTCCAGGTAAGATCTTGTAGGATCGCCGCAACTGTAACCTTCCTCACAAACATCTCCGGCTAAAACGCTGCAAGGTTCGTCCTTACACTAGAAAGAGCAGAAAGATATAGATAATTTATGCAAAATACAAAGTGTCTTTACAGTTTCAAAAGATCGAGTCAAAGGCAGTTGATGTGATATGTCAATCAAATTTATCACTCGTATTTAAAGTGTAGGAACTCGAAATGTTTTTCTAATGCTCTTCGTCAAGAGAGTGACTTTTAAATAAATTCAATAGAAATATCAACTCTTCAAAAAAAAAAAGCTCAACACGTATTAATATTTATTGAAACAATTCACGAAATTATAGGACAAAGTAGGGAAACAGATGTCAAATTTATGGAGTAAATAGAATAGAGAAAGAAGTAAGTTGCCTTCATCGATGATACTATGAAAAACGAGCTACATTCTGATGAGTTCCAGCAACCAATTTTGCCCATACAAGGGTATATTAAGATAAGGGAACAAAAAAAAATTGTTAAACCTCGTATTATCACGACTTCCTAGATTTATTTTATTTATTTAGTAATAAAACAGAGAGACTTCGAACACACACTTCAAACACTTTAGTTTTAAGTTAGTAGAAATATGGATGCATTAAAAAAATTCATTTTTCAACAACAGAAAGAACAGAAATAACAATTTTAGAGCAGAAATAACAAAACTCATCGGATCAGTATTTTAAAATTTGATGAACTTAACACTTAACACCACACCACACCACACCCACGCGTATACCATTAATTACTTGTCATTTATTACTTAAAAATAAAAAATACCCAGATAACACTCTTTATTTCAAGATATGAGACAAGCATTTTTAGACGGTCTTAATTCGCAAAGAGATAATGTGAATAAGCACATTCTTATGATTTTTTTGTTAAACCTTTACGTTCGGTGAATTTCCTTTCAGTTTTTATTTATCCCACGTGCCATTTTAGACTATATTATTTCATTTTAATTTAAACGTCTGGGATATCCTGGTTGGTAGGGGTTGGATACGTATTAATGGGTTGTCAGTTCGTACCCCGCCGGCCGAGGACTCTCCGTGTAAATGGTGGCTGGCGTAAGCTTAAATCTGTCGTAGTCGCAAAGTCCTCCAAGTCGAGACAATACCACTGGAAGTACTGGATCAGAGATGATCGTTTTCTGTTTCAGGTCTAATTTACGATCTGGGGATGAATGAATGAAATTCTCCCCTTGAAAAGGACTGTGGCGCATGAGTAGGTAAGACGTACTCTTGGCTCTAGATGGTGCTACTGAAACAAGAGACGCTAAAACGCGGCTTAAAATCGCTGACTTTGTCAGAGGGCTTGTCCATAACAAGTGCCACAAGCAGCAACAACAAAAGTTTAATTCGAAACATATGTATTTATTATTTTTATAACTACTTCAAGTGTCTCCTCTTCACTTTTCATCTCACCCTTATTTTGGTGAAATAAAATGCCTCCGTGCGATTGCACAAAAGCCATATTCCATATCTGAAAAATAACAATATGCATCCAGCTTGATAACCTGTACAGGGAAAAGCAGAAAAATTCAGGTTTCCTGAAATTCCTTAACTTGATCTTAATACGCACAATATTTTATTCTGAAACGCATCTCTAATTCCTCACACAGCAATACCTCCTGATTCCTCCTTTCATCTCAAATCCAACCCCTCAATTAAAAGGGAATTTTTAGAAAACTCGAAGGTCCCAACGATAAAACTAATGAAAGCGCAGCGGAAATACAAAAAGAAATCTCATAATATTTTGGCCATATTCCACTTAACTGCAACTCTAATTTTAATGAAACACTTTTCAACCTCCAAGATTAATAAGGATTGTATTGACAATAAAGGCACCGCAATTTCTCAAATAAGCATAACGCTAATGCTGATTATCTATTCTATATCTATACTTATAATAAAGCTCAATGTGTGTGTGTGTGTGTGTGTGTTGGCGCTCTACAGGCCAGACCGTTTGACATACAGCTACCAAATTTGGTACATGTATACCTTGGAGGTTGGGAATGTGCACCTGGGGTTTCTTTTTTCGAATTTTTAATTAGAATTTTAATTATTAATTAAAAACTAACTTTCCCGCCAAAAAAATCTTCCATTTTCCCCACCGCCAACTTTTCCGCCAAAAAAATCTTCCATTATCACCAGCGCCAAACGAGAAAGGCTTCAGTTTTTTTTTTTTCTCCCAACAGTAATGAGGCTAGGGTTAAAATTTTTCGGCGGATTATTTCAATCGATTCTGTTTATTTTCTTAATGTTTGATGCATTTAAAGTTAAACATTGTTAATGAATCAATCTTTCAGATTCATTCTGAAGTACTTTTGAATTAAAATAAAACAGAATAAAGGAAATTAAAAATTTCTAATCCGCATAGCGTTACCCCAACTGGCGTAGAAAAAATCACGTATTTGCGTTACGTAACCGGCGAAGAAAATTCACGCATGCGCATTCTGTTCTGATTGTTGCTATGACAACGTTATCAATGGATGATTTAAATTATTTTTGGGTTAGTTGCATGCTTTTGTAAGTAAATTGTATTTATGTTAGTTATATATTTTTTGTATATGCTTATAGTTTTAAGTACATCGTTTTTTAAGTAGTTTTTTTAAAACCTGTTTTCAACCGTTTATTGTAAACGATTCGTTTTATTTTCTTAGTGTTTGATGCATTTAAATTTAAGCATTGTTAATGAATCGATCTGCTCATAATGAATCTAAGAAAATTTTGTTGACCAACTCTTGAGATATTACATAAATTAAAAAAGATATTCTTTAGTGCCCATAAAGTTTAAACGCTGGGTGACTCTATTTTCAGTAATCAGATTATAAAAAAATGCTTTGTTTCAGTAAAAAATATTATTATATTAATTGAAGATAAATTCTTTCCACTTTAATTTAAGGCATAAATTCTACCGTTTTCAACCGTTTATTTTAAACGATTCGTTTTATTTTCTTAGTGTTTGATGTATTTAAATTTAAACATTGTTAATGAATCGATCTGCTCATAATGAATGAGAGAGATACATGAAATGAGAATGAGAAAAAATGAATGAAAATGAGAGAGATACATATTACGTTATGACTGAAGGCCTTTATAATATTATGAATGAATTATATGATAATAATCAAAATTTGAAGTTTTAAAATATTTTGATGAAGAAGCTATTAAAGTAGAAATTGCATAAAATATTTAATTATTAAAATTTTAACGATCATTAAGATTGGCGAACCGGCTGGTCGCCAAAGGCGGCTAGTCTTGAATAAATCTTAATATCATTATATCCCTGTCGTAAATGGCAATTCAGGTGATATTTACATAAAAAAATTTCTAACCAAAGATGAAAATCGTATTTACATACCGGCAGAAAGCATTCTACATAAGCAAATAATGTCCGTAATGGAAACTTCCATTGGAAAATCATAGACATGCTTCAAAAATCCAAGTTGAATGTCGCAAAATGGTAAATAAAATAAAAATAAACTTCTATTCTTCTAACTTTTTTATACTCAAAAACGTCAAAAATCTCCAAATACACTATTATTTGGACGTGGAAACGTTAATGGCTATCCAAAATCATAAAATGTGGTGGCCTACATTTCCATAAAGTGTTAATCCGTATGATGGAATAAATAACGTCAATATATCATTTGCGATAAAGAAAGATACACCGTTGCATAATATGACAGCGAGTTCTTCCAGAAATTCATTCAACTTAGCTGTAGGCAAACCATCTCTAATCTCTCGTATGCAAGATCAACCAGAGACAAAGTAATATAAATCTCTCGAAATGTAAAGCCCAAGCCCTCTATGAAACTCTATGAAGATTTCTGTTATGTACTGTAATGACAATATCTTCTTTTTAATGGAAATGAAAAATATTTTAAACAAAAACAATTTTTTAAAGTCACTCTTTTATTAATGCATTAAAAAGTATTTCTTTTATAATTCCTTATACATATTATAGAATCTTGAAATGATTTTTTTCTCTTATTTAAAAATCAAACATGATGACATAACTCGTTTGGAATCAAAATCAATTTTAAAAAAAAAGATTATATTTATTATCTGCGCAGTTTATACAAGGAATAAGAAGTTACATTATCATTAAAGATGGCATGCTGTTTGGAATAGACATTTAACTTTTAAATGATATTATTGTGACGTGAAACCTGATTCCTTTAAGAAAATTTTTGTTCGTAGGGAATGGAACAAGTTAAATTGACATTTATGACATATTGACGCTTAAATGATGACGTGCTTTGCTGTGGGAATTCTGCATTTAATTGGTATTACGCAAAGATGATATTCGTGACTAACAAGCTGGTTACCAAGACAACTATTCATAAATGTTCATTAATTCAGAATCCATAGCGATTCAATTCTAAAATCTTCGAATTAATGCTAGTTATTGTTACCTTCATACAAACATCACAGCAATCGCATTCATCCTTTAATTGGCCGCATCTGCAGTTGACTTTATCACACGGGTAGCACTGGTCCGCGGGTGGACATTTTCTCGGAGAAGTAGATTCCACTTGAAGGATCCTACAGCAAAACAAATAAAACGTGAGGATTGCATGTGCATGTGCATGTTTCAGTGTGCATGCATTAAAAATTGCATTTATTAAAAAAAATTGCATTTATTTAATTAACATTAAAATTGCATTTATTGCATTTATTAACTTAAATTGCATTTATTTAAATTGCATTTATTTAACTTTGCTTGTTTCATGCTTGCAGCGATCATATTTCGTAATCGATTTTTTACTCGTTTGCTGATGTTCTAAAATTTTGAAACTTGATCAGTAAACGGCTGTATCTTGCAAATGCCATCTGAGAATGAAAAATAGATTCTTATTTTTACAAAACATAAAAAAGAGAGAGATTCGGTTAGGATAGTTTAGTTTAGTTATATTACTGTCCTGTTTTTAAAGCACCACTAGGACTATTTTGGGACGGACCTCGTTATTTTGAGCCACAGTCAGACTACCAGGATGACACCTGAGCTTCCCCCTTCCCTCTCCTAGCTTCCACACCACCTCAGAGGGAGAACGTTTGCGCTGAAGAGATTTAACGGACACCAGACCCGCTTACACAACGGTTCTTCGGTGGAATCGGGTCTCGTACCTGAAATCCGCCAGTTCCGATGACGAGACCTTACCACCAGACCACCGCAGCTCAAAAATAAAAAGAGAAAGAGAAAAAAATCTGCTCCTGACAGCTGCAGCTGAAACCTGAAAGCAAAGCATTTCTGATGTCTCTGATGTTCAGAGCACACACGAAAGGATGGAAAGAGTCGATGGAAATCGACACGCAGTGATTTTTCCACAATTCGGCTACTCCGGAAGTCCCCGTTTCCGGAGGGTGATGAGAGTGGGAAGGCACGTGAGTTGACGAAATGGCAACGTGCTCATATTTAGAATTAATATTTATTACATACTCGCAGCGCTCTGATCTCCAGCTGGTTCGCAGGGAATACTGGTTGTGTTTGATTTCAGTGAAATCCCTTGCATAACTTGGCGTTCATGATTCCCTCGGCACAGAATTTGAAAGCATCACAGACACTAAATTATTTTAATACCGTAATTTATCGCTTAAAAGTCTAATGAATTCGGAATACATCCAAAGTGCACTAAAAACTTAAGCGACTCAGTAAGCTATTTCATTTTTCATTCATTGTCTGTTCACTTACTGATTCCTCATTTACGATTCACGGATAATAACGGGTTCTATCTTCCTTCACTCTCTGTAGCTGTGGAAAACTAAACTAAATTAAAAATATATATACAGAAATCTCATCGAAATCGTCGTAACTCTACACAACCAGATTCTTCGCTTGAAGTACATAAAAATGTCCCTAAAATCTATGCTCCTACTGTCTATGGTTTTCGAGAAAAATGTAACTGAAAAATATTGGTTCATATCTGGTATATAAAAAATCACTTTATTGGAACACTTTACACTTTATTAATATCGATATTTGCATATATTTACAAGAAGTTTAAAATTGTCACTGTGAATATCGAATTGTGATGCGCGCACCATGAAATTGCTGATTGCACAAGTTGCAGCATCGTGGGGCCCACAGAAAGGGCACAAGAAAGTGTCCACAAAAGCATGGAGATGAGCAATTAAGTGTCTCTATAGTAACTCAGTTTAAATAGATCGGTTTAGTTAGATGGGGCTCATAGGAAGAAATCTAAAGATATCAGATCTGGTGAACATGGAGGCCATAAAACCGCACACACATGTCTAACCCAGCGACATGAATATTCCATATTCCCATGAATGTTCCTAGAGACGAAGCTCCATATACCGTACTTTGCTGCTAAGGGGAGTAATGAGGGTTATCCGACATAACTACAATTTGAATTAGATAATGAGCTTTGCTAGTTGTTTTTGTCATTCGATTAAGAAATTAATATGGCAGATGAAAATTTGTTAGGATTGTTACAATGGCTAGGCGTTCGGAAAATACAACAAATTGTGCCTTTCGACTTTCCTGATTCCAGTTTTACTGAACAATAAAGAAAAAAACTGACATTTTATTTATTTAATCTTTCCTGTTAGGAGCAATAAATTTTTAAAACTTTACAATTTATTATATATTAATTTTTTTATGATATTTCCTCGTTTGATGAATGGCTAAAGCCAATCTAGTAAAAACGGAGACCATTGCAATTGTGGTGAAGCTTTATAAATTAGATAACAGGCTTTGGACAGAGGTAATCTTCTTTGTCTATTGGTCATGTTACTCGGCTACAAACCCTAAAGTAGCGAGATCGGTCCTCGCTATCTCCAATAGTTACACAATCACCATTTTCTTGCAATGCATGTTTGGTAAGAAGAATTCTTTTGTAGTTGTAAAATCCTATGAATTCATTCTAAACCAATGGTGTAACTAAAATGTGAAAATGAAAATTAGATTTACTTAATTATAAAGCATCTGTTTTTGCAATTTATAATTTTACTAATAAAAAAAATGCCAAACTGATTTATATAATAAAAAATTATATATAGGATGTGGTAATCTAATTATACCAGAGTACACTAAAATTTTAAACGAGTTCATTTAAAGATTATTTAGATATTATATTCACTATTATAAGTAGGAATTGGTTCTGCCAATTACTTCACAACAAAAACTATATTATTCCGAGTATTCCTTTTTTTTATGTTTTAAGCGCAATTTAAAAAGTTTTTTTTTTAATTGCGTTTAGAAATACGTTATTTTTTAAAGCTTTCAAGCTCTCGATAGTTCTAAGAAGAAAAAAAAAATTCTTGTAAAATAAACTCCATATTTAAAAAATGAAGACAGACGAATTCGAATTCGGTTGAATTATTTATAAAATAATAATTCCATAAATTCCCCATTTTCCAATTAAAAATTGTTATCTAAAAATCCTTTTAATCAACTTTTGTACAAAACGTCATTATAAAATCCAGGATATAAAAAGCTAATTATTTTTCACACACACAAAAAAAATATTAATGTTTTTTTTTTTTTTTTTCCCAGCCTATGAAACTTTTTATCAACGATCCATTTAGAAAAATAACTGTGTCAGGTGAACAAGCAGTCAGGAATTTTTGTTGTTGCTTGGAGAGTTCCAACTTTCTGAATTATTTTGAGGACAACAAAAAGTGTATGTCCACCATTTAAAAACAAATTGCAGTTGAAAAAAAATGAATAGATTCCTTGATTTCCTTGTTTTAGAAACAATCATATTCGGGATCAAAAGTTTATGTGCTAATCCAATGTTTCCATCATCATTTTGTCTATAACTCATGCCGTACAAGATAAAAATTTTTTAGAGCTAATAATAAGTAGTTTTCGCATTTTTTTATCTATACAAAGAAAAGAAATTAATGTTGAAATGAAAGAAATTCTACTTATTGACTGGAGTGCAACGATTTTCACATAATAGTGTGAATAGCATAACATAATTCTTGTTTTTCTTGTTAAATGCGTAGGTGGGTTTTTTTTCAGCATCTATAAATTAATCACAAATATATCTCAATGTATAATCAATAACATTGCACCAGAGATATTGGAATTGTAAAACGTGAAACAAAAAATTAAAAATTTAAAAAAAATAGAAAGGAAGGAGTTTTCCTAGAAATTTACATTTCTGTTAAAAAGTTATTTCATATAAAGAATATTAGAATAAAATTTTTAAAAAATGCATTTGTATTTGGATAGAAATTTCGCACATGCCTTTTTTTTTTATTCACTAAATGACTTTTTCTCCAAAATTTCAGAAAAAAAAAATTTAAAGTATTATAATAAATTACCAGTTTAAAAAAAATATCAGAAAAAGTGTAGTTTTCTCTTTGTTTTAATATTCTACAATATTTGCTATTCTTAGTTATTGTATACACTTCAGATTAAAGCTTTTTTTTTCTTGATAGAAACATTTTTTCTTTCTATTCTCTCATACAGTATGTTTTTCATTGTAAAATGTTATTTATTTAGAACCTGTTAATAATTTTAGACTCTACATATTAAAATTATTGTGATGAATTATAAAATATATGAAGCTTTTTGAAAATAAATTCAATTTATTTTTAAATCAAACGTTTGAGAGGACTAATTTTAGTGTATAATTGTATAATTTGTGTATAATTTTAAATAAGTTCGTGATTAAGTGATTATCCTTTCTTAAATTTTTTCGTCAGTTATATCTTATGCAGATTTCTTGCTTTTAAATATGCAAAAAAAAAAAAAAAAAAAAAAAAACGAATTCAATATTTCGAATATTCAGTTTATTGTTATATCTAATTTCGAAGATCTTTTTGTTTATACGGCATGAAATGCTAACGAATGCATGTGCTACTATTGTAACTTGGCAGAAATATTGAAGGGTAAGTTGGGGAGATAATAATAGTTAAAAAATAACTTTATAGTTTAAATGGTGATAAAGCTGTATAGCTAAAGGTAATTTTTTCCAATTTTCCTGTTTTGAATTTTATAACATAATTTTATCATTTTAATTCATTTTTCCAGCTAAGCATTTTCAGCTCTTACCTTTAAATGTTCGTCCAACTTGTGGAATTTTTTTGGAGGGAGTGGGGGATTTGAATGCTTAAAATAAATCGCAACAATTTTACATCATGTCAATACTTCTCAGTGTTGTTCAGTGCAATTCTTGCTTTTAAAAGAACTTTTTAGTTTGAAGAATTAATAATACAAACTTTCAATTAAAAAAGCATTCTCTTAAAAGTGCTTTTTAATGAAAAAAAATTTGGTAATAATGCTTGAACTTTTTATTGAGAAACAGTAATTTTATTTTAAAAAGGTATTTATTTATTTCGCCAAAAGTAATAGCAATATCTATAATTGATATATTGTGAACAATCAAAATTTGATTTTTAGAAGTTCTTTAATATATGATTTGATCAATTTAATTTCATTTAGTATCCAACAGTATCAATTTAATTAATATAAATTTGATTTCTAATGTATATCATAATATATATCATTCAAAATTTAAATTTGACAATGTAATAATTATCTTCGTTTGTTTCGGTAATTATCTTAGTATGTTATAAAATTAAAATAATGCGAAAGTTTTTTCCAGTATCCATGCAATGCATTTAATTGCATATTATATTGCTAATTCTTCATTTCTATAATTGCTCGTCGCTTGGTTCTTATTCCTCGATATACCTTAGAAATAGTTAATTATTGTAAATAATTATTTATCATAATTTTATAGAAAATAATTACCTTGATATAAACGTGAAATTAATTGCTGTGTATTATTTTGAAGCAAAATTTGGGAGATTTTATTTTCCACCATCTGTTGGTGACGTCTTGCTCTTCTACCAAAAAATTTCTGATGCCGCCTTTATGTTCTTTTATATATAACATTTTTGTAAATGTGTGGACTGTGATCGGAGACGAGGAATGATGATTTTAATCTCAAGATTATTTACGTGCAAGCTTAATAGATGGGGTACAACATAACATCACATATGAACAGTTATCAAATATCAGATAATTATGCTAAATTATGTAATGAATAATGTTTCTAAGTTATGTAAAGAAATAAGCTTGTGTTACACATTTAAATTATGTACCCAAAGTTTAAAAGTATTCCTAGAAACACACTAATATGGTATTAACTTGAAAAATGCAGTTTAAAAGAATTTTTGATAGAATTCAGTCTCTTTTAAAAGTCAACTTCTGGTTTTCCGTTGATTGTTAAAAAAAATTAATATATCGGCTTCTAATAATTTTTCAGAAAGGACAAATGAATGAGCAATCCAAAATATTAAAAACGAAGAAATATATAATTTTGGCCGAAAATTGATTTTTTTAAATATATTCGGATCTGAACAAACGTAATCTCAGACATATGAAGTTAAAAGTATGGAATTAAACATATTTTTTTTAAAAATGTGCAATGTAAAAATGTTATTTTTTAATGCTGACGGAAAAGAATTTTAATACATTATATTTATTTTAACCAAAATATCCAAAAGATATTGTTAGATTTTCGTGAATTTTTTACATTTTATTACGTACGTGATAAATTGCAATGAACCTTTCCAAGCAATAATTCAGAATTCCAGGATTTTATTTTAACTTCTGTAGCTTTAAAGGATTGTTGCCAAAGTGATTGCATCTGTACAGTATCTTTTTTTGGCATTCTGTTTCGTGTAAACCGCGAGATCAGTAAATAATACGCTATAAAGATTGGCGAGATTAATAAAATTTTGTGAATCGCACGTCAAGAATATTTGGTATATAGCATCAAATTTATTTTTTACAAATCCATTAATTAACGTGATCAATAAATCTCCTTAAATTTTGAATCTCTACTCCAAAACTTTCCCTGTGCTTAAAAATGTTCACAGCATGTAGTTACAGAACGAACACTCAACCAAAGGGCGTCGATTGAAACGAAAGTGAAATTTCTATTTTGAAATGAACATCCGAATAAAGCAATACTTATTTTTTATCATAATGTTAAGATCAATAATGAAACAATAAAATTGATGAATTTCATCACAACCATAAAAAGCACAGCTTCAATGTGTTTTCAAAATCATATTTGAAATATTTAATAAAATAAATCAGTTTCATTAAAAAGTTTTTTTATTAATTTTTTTAAAAAGTGTAAAAAAGTTTTTTTGTGCTCCATAGTTAAAGGGGGGAATAAATTTAGAACTTCAACTGATTTTCAATTAATTTACAGTCTAATTAAAATTTTGAAAAAAAAAACTTTTTAGAGAGGATCAAGAAATAACTGCTGAATATTCAAGAAATAACTGCTTCCCTAATTTGATAGATCTAAATTCCCTGCAATGCCGCATTCTGAAAGTAATGATCACTTAGTTTATGGATAATATGCAAGTTTATTAATAATTCATTTTCTAGATTATTGCAGATACAGTTACACGCAAACACACCGTAATACTATAAAAAGAAATCGAGAAAAGAAAATAGTAACATCTTGTAACTAATCCGATTCATACTTACAGCACTCCAAGAAATGACAAAAAGGTAAAAAACAAGATGATGCTCCGCATTTTTGAATTGCTTGAATTACTCTAAATTTCAAAACAAAAATGGGCAGAGGAGCATAGCGATAACATTAAATTTTGACAGATGTTTACCGATATCTGTAGTTTTTATCTGCGTGGATAAGAACGACGACACATCAACAATTCTAGAAAAACAATACAAACCGCTTATCAGAGAAAAGAATTTCATGCGTGGCCTTTCCGAAATATGATATCGTCGAATTCTGGCTGACTGGAAAATGTTTTCCTCATTTGAAACGTGTGTTTTCCGGGAAGTTGTGCAACGACCCTTTCCAGTACCAGAATAGAATACAGAACTGAATTATCAAACAGGCAACTATCTAACAACTTCAAAACAATTCCAGACAATTTAATCTTTTACTTCCATTTGATTAATACAGAATATGTATTCATCAGTAGTAATTCAAATTAAAAGCAAACATCATTTTACTTCACACTTTTAATTTTACCTAATCCAAATTTTTTCACAGATGGTTGAACTATTCCCAATTCTGGTACAATGTTTTGTTGATGTCAAAGAATTCTATTTAAAAACTGCTTTGAAATTTGAATTAAAAATTTTATGCGCGAGATATTGAAAATATCTTGTAATTTATTATTCTGTTAGTTCTGTTTGTCATAATATTTATTTCTCCAAAATTGTTTGTATAGTTATGAAATTAATATCAATAAAAAATATAAGCCGGGTGTAAATTTCATGGCAATTAAGACTCCTAAAATGTTTAATTCACCCCGATTTTGCATCCATGTGAAAGTGTTTTTTTATCTATAATTTAAATTGTGTGTTTTTTTATATTTAATTTTCACCATTATTACCTAATTTAACAACATGCCAAACAATGAAGGAACAAAACTGTTCTTACGGAAAGTACTAATTCTTCACTGATCGGATCAGCGAAAAAAAAATTTTTGAACACATTTGGAAAATAATTAAAAATCAATCAATGAAGGTATTTTGGTCGTTCTTGTTTAAAATTAGAGAAAAATGTTTAAATAACTACGAAAAAAATTTGAGAGTTTATGGAAATAGAATGTTGGTTGAACAAATGTTAGTTTCAATCTTTAAAATATTTTGGAAAAAAAAGACTAAATTTAAAAAAATTCTTAAAATCATGTTAGAGATTAGAAAAGAGGACAAATTTGTACAGAACAACAATGATTGCTCGTTTTGTTGGTGCAGAGATATTTTTTTCCTACGATTACTAGATATCATAATACAGAGAAATCATTTCAAACCACACATTAATTAAAAAATTTTAGACTGAATTTTAAAATTTGAGCATTGAGAAATGATGAATTACTATTACGACTACTTGTTGCCACACTTCATAGCTGTAGATACATTAGATATGAGGACATTGCCGACATCTAAACATACTACTAACAGATACACAAATACTTCCCTTTATAAATATAGTCAAATAAAGCAGCGTGCCCTGTTAGAGAATGCCCTATAAAATTGGAAAATATGGAACTTGGATGCAATTGAATTTTTGAAGAAGTCGGAAATTTTTTTTAAAAATGGGACGCCAGCGCAACTAGACCTTTTTTAAGCTCACATTCAATCTGTAATCTTGTAAATTGCATATTGTAAAAATCGTTACGCATAATCTTCAACGTCTGATGCAATCAAGCCGAACTAATCTGTTACGTTTTCTAATAAAGGTTAGGAGCTTTTCCTTTCATCATTTTTCCCTTCTCATGGGAATTTCCTTAACAAAATGACATAAAAGCGCTGGATTAAATACATGAAACAGAAGAGAAATAAACAAACTATTTAGCAGAAATAGAATGTTTTTATCAAACTCTTTTTAAAACTCGTTGCATTTTGATTTAAAAGTTTAAATCATTCCTTTAGCAATTCCAACTTGAAAATTCTACATTTCGTGTTATTGATATCTGAAAGAAAGTTGTGATTGAACGTATGAATAATATATATTTTTTTTAATGTTGAGAAAGATAAGGAAAACCAAAATGATCAAAATGTAAAATTCCAATGCATGGATGTTAATAAACAGGAACTAAACTAAATGAAAGGTTAAGAAAATAGACGACGCCATGAATGTTATAATTAGTATCTGTTATTTCAAAATAATGATTATGTATATTTTCTCATAAAGTTTTGGCAATTTATGGTTTATAATGTTTGGATTCACTAAATAGTTCAATCTCAAAACTTTGATCGAATTATGTTTTACATTATTATCATTGGTAAAGCACGCACTGATTCAAAGAACTGGCAACAGAAGGTGTAAATTGGAAACAATCTGGGTCAACTACCTTTTTCTGTTATAGTTTTTAAGTGTCTTGCTCTTTTGTTAAGATTCATATCTAAATGAGGAAAAATCAGGGTTGTTTGCCCTTCGATATACTTGTATTTAAACTTGAAAATTCTGCTTTATTTAACTGTTTCTGAAAAGCTTTTTAAAAAAATCATGGCGAAGCAGTTTTAAACTTTCCTTTATTCTGATAATCGTGGACGAGTTTCAAAAATGGTATTTGCCAGTTAATTCTTATGCATAAATTTCACGTAAAAATTAAATCAGATAAAAATACAATTTATAAATATGTTGTTTCTATATTTTTCCCCGATTGAAAAGAATAATTACCTATAAACACTCATTTCGCATACTCTTAATATAATCTAAGAATTTCCTTTTTTTTTTAAGCTCGCAGAAAAATAAGATCATGAATTTATTCTTCCAAAGAGATTTTTTTTAATTCTGTTATCTATCAATAAATTACAAAAACAATTCAATTCGGCTCAATCATTAACTTGAAAAATCGTTGTTTTTTATTATGTTAATTATCATTTTCAAGAAGAAAATAATTATTTGTCAGAAGTTATAAATTGTTTTACTGCACATTTTCCTCTTCTACTATCGGCATGCTTTTGTCTTTATTTAGTAGTTCTGATTTGAGAGCTTTTATTAACGATTCTCTCGCATTAATAAACCGTGAGTGGCTTTATTTCCTGATCTGCATTAAACTGCAGAAAAAATAGATGTACATGAAAGCCAAAAATGCAAATGAAGTTATTAATGAGGTAAAAACTAAATTAGGACATTTAATTATAAGAATATTTACGGAGGAAATGGAACTACATATGGACTTTTTTTCAATTTTTTATTTTTTATTTTTACTTTTTAAAAATTGGTAAGAATTTTAGACACAGAATCAAAAGAGATATATCTGAAATTCTATATCTGAATGAATTATATTCTATATGAAAGTCTATATCTGAGATATAAATATTTACACTCACATAATCAAAGAAAACTCAGAATACTTTGTACAAAGGAAACAGAAATTGCATTTTTTAACAAATCATTTTAAATGTTATCTTTAAGGAAATAGTAATCATTTTCACATTCACTGAGTCATATTTTTTTAAATCCATTTAACATTTTAGTGTTTATAATGTCAGTTTACCGCACAGGCGGTGGAGGGGGTCGCCTCGTGCCTTGCTATTTATAAGGGTCTCAAAATCTGTTTCGACATATATCACAGAACTAAGTTTCTGGGAAATTTTTTTGTTCACATTATTCTTCTTCGGTCTGAACATAGCATTTTCTTTCTTTACTTTTTCTTTGAAAAAAGAAAGAAAGAAAGAAAATGAATGAAACAAAAAGGACAAATGAAACGTTGGGAAAATAAGTATTAACGAAAATATGGTGCAAAAAAACGAATCGTTAAATAATTTCTAGAGTCGCTGTATTCAGGGTGTTTTTAAGATTTAAATATGACAACGAAAATATTATTATTAAATCAACCAATCTAAATTTTTAAACAATAAGAAAAAATTAACCAGCCACCCAGCCTCAACCACTGTCGCCGATTTCTATTTCATTTGAAAACTTATAATCCTTAGATGAACCATCAATGATCGCTTCTACGTCTCCATTTCGAGAGTTACCGGAAAATAAAACAAAGCAATACAATCTTATAAATTGTAACATGAAGACATTGCTTTGGCTTGACATACTTTTTTTATTAAAGAAGCTTTAAAGCAATTATTTTGTAACTATTTTTATTCAAAAGAAAGCAAATATTTTTATTATATAAATTGAAACTTCCTTTATTTGGAGTCGTTCTGATCAGTCAATATGTTAAGGAACAACATATTGACATTATTTATTTATAGCTATTATAAGTTGAATTTATAACTTATAATAGCTATAAATAAATAATGATATCACGATATATCAAAAAATATCGATATGTTTTGGACGATAGGAAGTTCGGTCATCGCCCAGTCTTAGTAAATATATCCATTATTCTAGATATTAGTGTGTATACTTTAATAGATCAAAACTTGGGCCTCTTTTTCCGTCTTTTATAATAGGTAAATAGGCCTTTTATCCCTCTCAATTATTTTGCGAGTTTAATATCTTCGTTTGACCCACAGGCATTCGAAGTCCTTCTTGAGTATTTTAATGGGGCGACGACGTACTCTATCTCAGGGCGCTCAAGTATGTTGCCTACATCATCATCCGGCCCTCAGTTCCTCGAGGGCTTGAAAAAGACTCCCACCCTTTCATTTCGAGACGGATCGGTGCACTGATTAGTCTGCGATGCGCATCGAACAAAATGGGTCATCGGACATTTTATTAACACGAATTCTCGCATTTGAAGAATAAAAATAGTATTTTTAACTTTGGAGTTGCATTAACGGTTGTTTCGTCTTTCTTATGACCTTCATTAGATTGCGGCTCTCCCAATAGATGACGGAAAAAAAGTTCGACGACATTTGTGGATCATTTGTCTTCGGCGGGGAATGCAGGAGAGCAAGATGTCCGTGAAAGACTTTTCGAAAGTATTGCTGCACTAAGAGATTTCTTAAAAACGAGGATTACTTCGGTCTCAAATTAGTGAGTATGGTTTATATATTTTTCTATCGGTTCATTAAAAGTGCCAAAGATAAAATATTGTCTCAAACTCTTCGATCTCCCTACTGTCAATAACAATCTGTGATAGTCAAGGAAAGTAAAAGTTTATTCTGGGAAAACATGATGAATTTTCAGTTTTCGATAATCACAAAGAAGAATTTTTATCCGAAATAGTTATATTTATTCCATTAAAAATTTCGTAGGCATTAAATTAATTTTTTATAAACTGCTAAAATATTTGATAGCAATCCTAAGCCAAAGAATGGAGATTAGCTGTTGAAAAGAAACTACGTTGATATACAACTCACCTGACAGATAATAATTAAGTTAAATCTATTAAAAGAAGAGTAAGAGCATTTAAAAACGAAAACCATGCTATTTCAAAATTTATTCCATGCTAGATTTTTAGTTTTACATATCATTTAATTAATTTTTCGGTACTTTTGTTAACTCTGTGGACGAACAATAAATTTGATTTTGGAAAATATTATTTTTGTATGATATTTGTAATATTAAAAAAGTTCATAATAAATATTTCAAGCCACAACTTCTCTAAAATTCTTAATTATAATTTTAAGTTTTAATATTTTGTATTCGACTCATTAAACAAAGAGCATTTCAAAAAGTTAAAAGCAATTGCTAAATGCTGAAAATGAATCAGTATCATCTGGATTTTCCGATTTCATAAGAGCGCCATATTTTCCATTGTTAAGAGGTTCCGGGGCACATTTATAAAAATAATATTAATTAATTTAGAATTTTGAAATTTTTTGTACTGATTAACCATATAACTAATAAAAAAAATTACAACATTAAAATGTTAAAGACTTTTTCACTTTAAATTTAATTTTTTAAAGAAAAATCGACGTGATTTGATTTTAAATCTCTAAAACTCAAAATATTCTTGATAAATTTTCAATTTAAAAAAAAATAAACACAAATATATGAGTTTTAATTTTGATTCAGTAATTTAAAACATAATTATTCAATAAAAAATAAAATATATTTGAATGAAAATTTCTAAAAATTCTAATACTTTTTTTAGAAAGTCCTATTTTTAAAAGTAATATTTTTTTCAAATTTGCTGAATCAGAATTAAAATGAAATGCTTAAAAAAGATATGTTCCAAATTTTACTCTTTAATCTGAATACAAGAAATTTTGGAAAAAAATGTACCATGGAGAAAAACGCGTCTTAAGTTTGAACTCCTTTCCGACAGACTATCTGAAGCTAACCTTTGAATAATAAACATCATTTTGGCGACAGCATCTCGCAGAGTTTTAATGACTGTCTTATGAATAGTGGGTTTTTTTTTTTTTTTCTGCTTCAGGGTTCGATTAAAGAAACACCAGGATTCAGGCATGTTGCATATTTAGTCATAGAGTCTATGGACCTGCAGTGATGCAGAATCGCATAAACATCCCTCTTTATCCCTTTGACATTGTTTTTGTTTATAACTATGGAGTTTGCGGGAATATGTGGTAATATTTTATCATTCAGGCTTCCGGACTTTTTTCCAGCAAGTGTTACGCCCCATTTCTTTTCATTGTTTACTTGTATACGTAGATCATGATAACAATTGTCTGAGTACTAGATTTTGAAAACAACACATCACAAAAAAATGTATATCTCTGGTAGATAGAAGCATGATTCAAACGTCATTTTAAGCGGATAAAAAACAGAAAATTTTACAATTTTTTATTTATTTTTTTATTTTTATTTTATTTATTTATTATTATTATTTTTTTTGACGATTTTTGTGTCCTAGACCTCTTTAATGAAAATAGCTTATGTCATTTAAATGTATGATTTTTCACAATTTCCTTAAAGTCGAGTTCTATCCAAGTTGTTTTGACACTCTTCTTGAAGTCTGATGCTCTTTTAATATATAAAAAAAATGTTTTTATAACTCACCAAGAATAATAATGAAAACAATCCGGTTTCGTATGTTAGTTGTATTATCAAATCATCTGGTTTTTTTTTAATTATTTTATGTCGAAATAATTCGTACTTGATATCAATCGTTAGTTTAAAAGTAAATAACGGAACATTGTTCTTTTGTACTTGAATGACCAATAAGCAGTTAATTTTTTTAGCAGTTAAAATTAAAAGAGGGTATGATCTTGAAGATAGAATAAATAAAATAAAGGAAACGGTTGCCTTATTAGTTAGTATTAAAATCGTATTTTTCAGGATTTGATTTCAAATTAATGGTGCTTTTTATTTACTTGTATACCAAGGGTACGAAGAGAAAATGTTGTGGTCGTCAAAAAAAAAAAAAAATCCACTGTAAGAGTTTGAGAAATCTTCTTGCTTCTTCCTGAGCATTAAAAGTAAAAGAAATTAATGGAATTATATTTATTAGTCTATGAACACAATAATTCTAATAAGTTTAGAATTACTTGTATGAAGCCTTTTTACCAAACTTGCAGTCCAGTTTTGGACAAAATTCATCTATCGAAAGACAAAAACATTATTATGTGATCTCAAAAACATTTAGATTTTAATTAGATTTATTATTACTGATTTGAATCAAATTTTAGATGAAATCTCCGAAAACCAGGCCGTTTGCCTATCTGTATATTTGCGAAATCGATGTTTATATAACAGTATGTGGTTTATCTCCATCTTTCTAAATCTATATTCATAAAAAATTACCAAGATGGTACTAATAGTGTCAAATGAAACTTTGTGCTCAGTATTTATATCGCAGATGTATATTATAAGAAGTATATTATTATTCCCCTTATTATTCACTTATAATACTCTACTATTATTATTTTAAAAAATGGTTTTTATCGTATCTATTTAACAAAAATTATGAGAAACATTCTTGACGAAATATAAGAAAGAAAAGAAAATCTTCGTCTAGCACCATTCGAAATTTCATGAATATATAAATTTTATAATCCAATACAATTGAACTGAGTAAAGTTTGATAAGTTCTTTGATTCCTGATTCGAAAAAGTAATTTTTCGACTTTATGGAGAGAACAAAATACTGCGTTAAATAATTTTACATTCTGCTACATTAAGTATGTTTCCACAGTTTCCAATCCCTGTAAAGCTTCAGAAAAATAAAAATTTTAATTTCATTACTGATTTATGCATCAGCTATTTATTGGTTCCCCCTTGCAACTTTTCTCCGCATTTTCGCCCAACGATGTTATAATTTTTCTCATAAGCAACACAGAACGGTTGGCACCAAAGTCTTGTGGCTGAAAGACACTAGTGCTGGGAAGAACACGATTTTGACGTATTTTCTTAAAATGGTAAATTGGATGATGTGCGAGATTTTGATCGATAAAAGTAGAATTTTTCTCTATCGTATCTTCACTTATCTACAGATGCAAATAAATCTTCAAATTAAGTTGGATTTCCTTATTTGTTGCGTATTTGTTGACAAGATCTTTACTTTTTTAAAATACCGCTGCTTCGCTGTCTTTCCGGTCATAAACAGTTTGTCAGTTCCATGAGTATTTACCGGAAGCAAAACCGTAAAGCAACATTCACACGAAGCCAATTGTTGCACGCAATAGAAGGCCACGCCTACCTCATTGAGACCAAGTGACCGCAATGGGACAAAGGCAAATGATTCGGAATCATCTGCCAATGGCATCAGAACAACTATTTGCAGATTAGAATCACGTGATCTTCTTGAAGTAGGAGTGGTCTTTCATTGGCGCGCAACAGTTGGCCTCGTGTGAACGCTGTTTTATCCCCATTTTGCTTTTTTTCACCACCAAAGCAATTTTCATTTCTATAGCAAAGAATTAGGAGAATACTTTAGTCAGGTAGAGCAACTTTTCTTTTCAAGCCGTTACTACATTTTCATTCACATCCGCTTTTTATCCACACCCTTTCCTTTGAACTATTCGGTATGCTTTCTTAAAATTATCGATTCAGTAATTGGATATTTTGCATTAAAAAGGGGAGAAAAGTCTTTCACATTATGCGTTTCAGGAAATTGATTTTTTATTATTATTATTATTATTTAGAGGCCCACTAAAAAGTATTTTCTTGGTACAAGATTTAAGAACAGAAACCGGAGAGACTTTCTTATTTTCGGCGATTTTACATTATACTCTGCAGATGTTTTTTCAATTTCTGATCGTTATGGCTGCTTGACTGAGTCCTACTCAGTGAAGCAGCCATAAGCACCACAATCGGAAATCCGCGTTAGGAAATCCGCCACTGCACATCACGAAATAAAATTGGGACCACAAATTTCTCTTTTATATCATTCAAATCCAACCTTTTACGATATATCTCTCTCTAAATTCTCAACTCGCCTAATGTGATGAAAAGGAGGAAAAACCTGCTTCGGTAAACTTATTTAACAACTAGATGCTTTCTGCGACCAGCTGGTTCGCCATGATAAATGGTTACTAAAAAAATTTTATAAATCTATTATGCTTAACTTAGTTTTAATGATATCCTCAGGAAATCATTTCTAAACATCAAATGTTGATAGGAATGCTAATGCATATTATTTCAGAAGCTTTATATCCATCTGTTGATTGTGCTATCATCGATCAATTAATCCTGATTTTCTGTCATTTCACCTAATGTTTGAAATTTAATTTAAAATGGGAACTTCAACTAATCTGATAATTTTCTTGCTGATTCTACGCATGTTCTTAAAAAATATGAAGTAGTACATGAAAAATGTTAGGACGATTTGTGTGCGTTACATAATACGTTTCATAATTTACTCAATATCTAGGAATATTACTTAATAAAAAGATTGCTTACTTTTGAAGCTAAATTTTAATTGTGAGCACAAAAATATTTCAAAAATTTTATTGAACTATATTTTAAAAAGAAGCTACTCAATAGGGGAAGATAAATTAAACATCATGTCTTGATCATCAGCAATACAAGAAGCAGAATGCAAGATGAAATACTTGTAGCAACAATTTAAACGATTTCAGTTTTGTTACATCAATGAAATATATTGCGGTAAAATCGATTTTAAAAAATTAATTAAAATCTGGAAAAAAAAGAAGCAAAACTGAATAATAACAAAATTGTTATAACTGAAAAGATTTTTAAAAAATTTAAACTGGTATAAAAATAATTTTTGTATATCTATGAAGTTATAGAGGCAAAATGTTAAAATTTCACTTCATTTTTAATTAACGAAAACCTTTTCGAAGTGCACCTCCCCCCCACACCACCACCAAATAAATATCTGTGCCAAATTTAATCGCTATAACAGTCTGTCCTGTAGACGGCCAAAATACACAGTTTCTCCTCTTTTATTTGTACCAATTTAAGAACGAATCATTTCACGAACAAGCGCAGTACGCCGAGTGTGACGGTTCCTGCCCATTACATTTCGTGAAACAATCGCTTTCTTGGAGAGGGAAATATTTTCGCCAGAAAATCGTTAAACCATGCATAAATAAACAAAAAGCGTTACTAAACATCGTGCGTGACATTTTATATATATATACAGACCGATTCTAGATATTTTGTGCATTGAAATGGAACGAAGATGCACTTTCTTCAAATATGTATAAGTTCCATTTTTTTGTTCTTGACCAAATCACTCGCTCGCAATATTAAAGTTGCTCTTTCATCAGACGTTTTTGTCTTCATGTTTGTTACTTGCGCATTATTTGAATTTGTAATTGCTGGAATTTTTTTAGTCGGAGTTTATATTTCGAGTTTAAATGTGTCATTACAACTAATATTAAATCATCCGAGGTAGAATAGTTTTTAGGTTGTCTTTTCTTGGCATTATTAATCTTTCAAAGTAACATTAATAATCACTAAAAAGCCAGTATGAACAAAGAAATATATTTTATCAGCGGTCAGTAGTACGTTATTAGCTCCAAGCAATCTTTATATGTATGTGCCGAATTCGGAATTGGAAATGGCCTTTATCCGAAATCTTTAGGTGAGTAATTACGGCTGAGGTTCTTAAAGCTTCTTAGGAATAAAAAACTGTAATATAAAAATTGTACTGCATAAAAGTGTATAAGATTTTCTTTTGGTACTAACATATGGAATAGTTAAAGCGAGCCTAGCAGTGAGTATAGCGGTTACTTATTGGATGTATATAGATGGAAAACAAGGTAAAAGCACACACACACACATATATTATATATCTAAACAGAATTTTTGAAGCAGAATCATGGCCGAAGTCAAAGAAGACACTTTGAATTTTTAACTTCGTTTTATTTCCATCCCGGGAGGCATGATATTTTGAACAAGCAGAAGCGACGAGAACAACATAGAGCAAAATGAGGAAAAGTTAATGAAAATTTTATCCCTATGAATATATACTGTGAGATTTTAATAGGGATTTCTGACACTCGTCGACCACACAGGCGAGGGAATCATTTCAATCTTTTAGAAGAATTTGTTTAAGTCAGCAATGTTTTATCCCTTCACTCGTAGTGTGAAAACTTGTCGGCTTTTAGCCGATGTAGCCATTTTAGAACTTATGTTGAATTAATTAAATAGAAAAAATGGAATGGGATCAGGGAATAAGAGAATATTTTAGATGAAGTAAATATGTGTTGAATTGAGCAAAAATTAGGAAATTAATTAAATTTAAATTAGATTTTAATATATATATATATATATATATATATATATATATATATATATATATATATATATATATATATATATATATATATATATATATATATATATAAAGCCATAAAGATCAACTTATGTAAAATATTTTATTGAATTTTTTAAATTTTTAGTAACTATTAAACCGGCGTACCAGCTGATTGCTCATGGCACCTAATAATTAAAATAAAGAAAAGCCTGATGTTTTGTGTGCGAATGAAAGTGGGGTTTTTAAAACTTTTTAGTTAAATTTAATCATGAACACTTGTATTACATCCGCTTTTCAATTACAAAGTATTACATCCGCTTTGCAATTTGTGATGCTTTAGAGACACATGCCATAAAAAACCAGAGATAAAACATGAATAAAAAAACATAAATATTTTAGATTAATCCAAATTATACTGGAAATCAATACGAGGTTATAGTCCAGTAAGTTAAGCATTTTTCTATGAAAAAATTTTAAGCTAAGTTTTATTTATATAAACCTAATTTATATCATTATAAACGAAATCTCAAAAGTCCTCGATATTTCATCGCATGTTCCCATATGTTGTAGGGATACCCAAACATTACATCTATATGGGCCGAGGCCAGTGACCAGCGAAAAAAATTATGGATCAAATATTAGTGCATAAATCACTTAAGTTAGGATGCAAAAATAATTTTTTTTAACTAGTATCTGTTACAATGTTTGAATACATTTTTTGTAAATATCGGAAAAAAGGGTTTTTAATAAACAAATATTTAAAAAAACACGCAAAGAAATGATACATCTGAAATTTGTCTCCAGATACAAATACCGAATATTTTGCGTCAAAGCTAATATTTCGTACACTAAATAACTTTTTTAACTGAAAAGTAAGCTCCTGGAAAGATTCCTTGTTGTATTTCACAAATCCAGTGTCTCATATATAATTTTATTGATTAAACATTAAGGAGTAAATGTATCAGACTACCTTTTATATTAATTATATAAATTAATTATTAATTATATAATTATATATTTGCAATTAATTTATAGGCGCTGGAAAAAGCCCCCACACATTTAACAAGAAAACAGAGGATATTTCATCATTTCCCGAAAATTGCTGATCTCTAGTTATATATCCATCGACATATCAAATTTTAAAAGGAATTTTTTTTTTTTTTACCTCCAATTTGCAGCACTTCTTTTCCTTGTAATGGTCAGAAAGCAGCACAAGACATCTTTTTTTAATTTAAAATTTTGTTCAGGGTGAAATATAGATACAATGAAGACGGAAATCCCTACTGAATGAAGCAATCACTGAAACAAGAATTACTTCAATTCACCTTCAATCCACAAAACAATTCACTTTGTTTTGCCCTCTCTTTCTTCTCATCGTAGAATAACGACCTGGAACATTCGAACCTGTTTTAAGTGAATTTAAAACTTTTTTCAGAATTTGATGTTCTCAAGGAAACGGAAAGTTGGAAACTCTCCAAGCAGTAATGGGAATTATTGTCTTTTTCTCCTCTGAATGCATTAATAATTTTTGTAAATTGATTTTTGATGATTGACAGAAAAGAAAGTCAGTGATAAAAAATATGACATCTTACGTATACCCTTTTTAAAAACTAATTAGCGTTTTATCTCTTGAATTTTGTATAATGGGAAATGTAACGGAACATTGCTGAAGCATAGTAAAATAAATCTTAAAAGGCAGAAATTTTAAATTTCCATTTACACATTTTACTTAACCATTTGGTTTATGTTGAAATCATATCATTTAACAACAACAAAGCGATTCTTCTTGGAGAGACTATATTGCAAGTGACAGCAACTCCATTTGCTTTTAATAGATTGGCTCTAACCATTCCCTTGGCTGCGGTGGCCTGGTGGTAAAGTCAGTTTTTAGACTGGATTCCGCCAGAGAACAGCCAACCGACTCACAACAATCAGCAAGACGCAATCTTTATTTCACCTTCTCGCTATGTTGATTATTGCAGGTTGAATTGGCGACAACAAAATGGCATGTTGGACGTTCTAAAGACTTAACCTTGTTCACTGGGCCGTCAAATTCGGGGGGAAAAAATCGAATTTGGAATTAAAATAGGTTTTAAATTATTAGCATCTTTCATTTCCAGTTCGCCACTTCCCCCATCGGAAACTGTGATTTTTACCGATGAAATTCTGAATTTCACGCCGGTGAGGGGGCTAGTTTAGTTTAATTTTGTTTATATGAACGTGCCGTTTTAAAGCAACGCTAGGGATATTTTGGGACGGACCTCGTAACTTTGAACCGCGGTCAGATGCCGAGGACGACACTTGAGCTGATGTTTTATAAAAATTAGATCAATAAATACAAATAAATTTAATGTACAATCCTTCAAAAACGGCATTGCAAATCTACTGTGGAAATTTTACAATTTTCGTGAATATTTCAAAAACTATTTGGGGTATGCGCACAACTTTTTTGAATTTCGACATTTTAGTATGTCAGCTTTGCTTTAATGTAAAAATTTTATTATGTTATAATTCATTTTTCTCCCATATTTAAAAATTCATAAAAAATATTATCATTAATATTCCATAAAATTTTATTGAGAAGGTTAATTTTACTACGACAAATCAGTAAAGTTAAAAGATAGCCGTAATGGAAACATTTCGAGATAGGCGTTAATTAACTATATTAATTAATTCGATTAATCAGCTTGTCTATTTCAATAAATCTGTCCCCTTGAATCATTTCCATCGACTCCAAATTGCGATAATAAATAACAAAGCTACAGAGGTGATCCATATTTTTTTTGTTGATGACTGTACATTTTTCTAATTGAGCTTTTTGATCGAACTTTTTTATTTTTCAGGTTATCTTTTATTTAGCCGCTGGGGGTACAGCAACCTGTCTCAATAAAATCAGAATAGTCACTTTACTATAAGTGCTCGTTACTTCCTTGACTGTATTAGAGGCTGTTTTGATTTTAAAGGGGTTAAAAAGATTTTAACTAACCCCTATATGAATAAAAATTTCGAAACGACATTAGTGCATTTTTAAAAGATACTCTAGCATTTGATTAAAATTTTTTTCTAGCAACATAAGATGAACCACAACATCCAAACATACCAGATGATTTTTTTTCTTCAATTTAACTTTATTTATAACAACTTTCTACCAAACTTTTTTTCACAAATTTTGTTTTAAAAAAAATCTCAAAATACTCCCGATTTTTGTGTAGACTATTACTAACAATTAAGATTCTTCCACAACGGGCAGTCACGGTGAATAATTGCATTTGTAGTAACATATTACTCATTTTCTGCCCCGACAGAACGAAATGAGACTCCTGATCTGGATTCCAAGATGGATCATTACGCTGCTGTTGCTGACCAACATACACGTAGATTCTCACATGCTTCACTACTTACATCTGAAAAAATTCCTGACGGCGGTGGCATTTGCAAGAGCTCTTGGCAAGAGGCCGACCATCCTGCCCATCCCTGTGCCAATACCCATTCCTATAGCACAAAACGAAGTCATCAGAATCCCGTAAGTACATTTCAATTGGCTGCCAATTCAGACAGCGTGATAATACTCCGATACATCGACATCTTCGTTAATAACGAAAGATATAGAAATATATACTATTTGAAGTTCGGAGATACGAGACGATCATGTTTAAAGACCATAATATACAGAAAATTTTACGTTCGAATATCGTGACGCCATGCTTTTGTCCAAAATGAAACTAAAGAATCAATTCTGTCTCCAAATATCATTTGGGAGATTCTGGAATAATACCCGAATTCGGTGGCAGATATTTCCGTTTTAGCACGGACATCTGGCCACCGATGAGCTAGCTGTTCATGGACGATAGCAGTTGAGAAAGCAAATACTATACTTTTCCTAAAAGTGGGAGTCAACTCATTTTCTACTTTTTTTTTCCAAGTTTCAGTAGTTTCACTGGTAATCAAGTAACTCGTAGTCATTATTCCAATATCGGTATTTTTTCTCAACCTTAGATTTTTTTAGGGTTATCAAACTGTATCAAAAATAAGTGTCTAATGTTTTTGCTTCTTTTGATATTTCTCATTAACTGTTTAATAAAATTAAAATTTTTTCATCTAAGAAAATTGGTTGGTTGGTTGGTTCAAAATTGAATTTTTTAAAGAAAGGCTGATAAATATTAGCAATATAAGAAAAGTTAATTTTAAAATCAATTTATCCTGTCAAACATTTATATCACTCGTAACAGATCCCCCCCCAAAAAAAAAGTTTTTTTTTTTTTTTTTTTTTCAAATTGAAAACTATGTAATTCTTTACGTAGTCGAAAACATTTAGAGAATTTTCGCTATTTTCTACGCAGTGAAAAGGACAAAACTTCAATGAAAATTCAGAAGAATCAATAACTTCAGGAAATCAACACGTCCAGACGGACTGTCTTTTAAATATTCTATATATTGCTCTTAGAATAACATCTGCTTTCCATTCAGTAGATATATGTTCATACTGAAATGCTCAATAAATTATGTGTAGTTCACAAGTACTTAGATCTAAAATACGATTATTAGAAAAAAAAAAGGGGGGGGGGGGGAAGGCGAGTAGAAAAGTGGTGTAAGTTTTTCGCGATTACACAGCTGTTCCATTTTTGGTGCTATATCTACAATCTTTTATTTCTGCAATGTTCAAGAGATCAGCATTTTTTAGATGAAAAAGATTTAAGGAATTAAAATTTCTTGTATTTTTTCGAGTTTTTTTTTTTTCAAGGAAATTTACAAATTTCCCTGTTTTTTGGATGACTTAAACTCATTGTATTTGACCAGTGCCTTGGGAATTGCGTAATATTCTTCCAAAGTAACCTAAAAAAGATAAAAACGATGAAGGTTTTTTTTTAGAGAAATTTTTTTTATTGGCTGAGCTCGTTATACGCCAAGCGATAGGGTTTATAGTCAGCGTGACACCTCAGCCAATGAACAAAAGAAAGGGAATGTTATAATGATTTTAATATTTCTTTTATATAATCTATTTTCAATTTTATCTTTAAATTCTTTCATATGATTGCTCTCGCTGATTTATTTCATATTTTACACCACTTTTTTAAAATTTAACTTTATTAGTTTAGTATTATTAAATTATTTAACAATCATTTATCCTATTTCTTCGTTTATGCTTAAAAGATGCGTGCAATTTTTAAGACTCAAAATTTGAATTAATGAAACGAAGTATTTAAATAAGTTTAGTTTTGTAAAAGACGCTGTGGTAGTCCCTCTATAATTCGGCATTTTCAGAAAGGTGAATGGAAGACACTGAACGTTATCTTGGTGTGATGTAACAAAATGTTCAACAATGTTTTGTAACAATATCTTCACGATATTGCAAGTCATTTAGAATATCGAGCACCATCGTGAAGATATTGTACAATAACTTGTGTTGAAGGATTTGCTCAGATTTTGAGCAATAAATATGGGATTTTCCTATTAAAAGATTTTCAATGATATTTGTCAAATTACCGAGGGACTACTTCAAGCAACTATCTAATGGAACTAACCAAAATGTTATTCCGTTTCCAGAATAGCAGGAGGAGGGAAAACAATGGTTCTAGATGGTAACAAGGGAGACAATAAGGGGATATCCCAAATTCTCGGAAGTGGAGCGCCACCCATCGACTTCACGGGGTCCTCGTCGTACGGCTATGCGATGCCAGGCATTAGTATTCCTAATGTCATCAACTTGTCTTCCATGAAAGCGAGTGACAGCAACGTGGTCAGTCTGGCATCTGGATTGGGTGGGAGCACCAATGGCGAGTCCCCTCGCATCATAGTGTTGGGAGGACAAAGCTCTGGAAATGCTTTGAATTCGCTGGTTTCAGGGAGTGCCCCATCTGTCATCAGACTGAACGATATTGGCTCTTCGAACATTCAATTAGGTGCAGGAAGCATGAACCCTTTCGGCTTGGGTGGCAGTGGATTGATCCGCGGTGCGAGAGGAATGAACAATTTCGGCGATTTAGATTCATCTTTTAGCATTAAGAACCCTTCCATATTTCAGAGACCATACAACGTTTATTCGGATAAGCCGAGAAGAAAATTTCCCTTAAAATTTCGCGGGCGAAGAACCTACAATAATATTCCAGAATCCCACAATCAGAAGTACAGAGAAAAAACTTACGACTACAGATACGTATCATCTCAAGAAGAACGTCGACCATATAATGTGCCTGAATCCTTCACCGAAGAAAAGTATAAGAAACCCATTCCAGTTGGAGAAAAATTTACTTTCAGACCTTGATTTATATTATTTAACATGAAAGTTTCTTCATGCACCTTATATAAAAAGAATTGAAATTATTAATATTCTCCAGGACGTTCCTAGAATAAATGTAACGATTATATATATATATATATATATATATATATATATATATAAAACCCAGATATTATCCTAAATTAAAAATATTAATGAGAAAGATGTTAAACCTTGCAATTTCAGTTATAGTTCAATACTTTCCATTCGGTTGCTCAATTTAAGTCTAAGTAGAGTAACAGTAATAAAAAAAGGTCTCACAATAATTCAGTTAGAAAGGCATAAAAGATATCAAGTTATTATACTATTTGCAGGGAATTCTGTTGTCTATGAACCCAAATCTGGAAATGAGAAATGAAACTGTATATATGATCATCATCTCATCAATAAATGTGTTTGATTATTTTGTTACATTCTACAAGGGAACTTTACACTTCTGTAAACTTCCATAAGGTCTCAGAAGTTTAGGCAAAATATTATAGCAATCAATGGTTGCAGTATGCAGGCATACAGGAAAAAAAAAAAAAAAAAAATTATGAAACTGAAAAAAAGTTTGCGTTTAAATCTTTTTTATATCATTTTTATATTTGAGAGAAATTAATGTCATGGATTTTTATTTAACAATCACTAAGTTATGTCAGAAGAATTTCTGGCTGAATATAACATTCATCATCTACACGAATTTAAAAGTCAACAGAAGTTGCAAGTATTGTGTCCAATTCATATTAGATTTATAAATGAATAAACAATTTTCCAATAAAGCATCTTTTTATAAAATGTGTTTTATTTTTTTAAGAAAAGAAATGCAAATTTTTCGTTATAATCATTCCAGTAGACTGCTCAAACAATGTATTTTGGATTTTCTTCAACTACACAAAGATATTTTAAAATTTCTTCTAATTAAAGTTTAAAAACATCCCATTTAAGTGCAATTACAGCACTTTTATTGTCAAGAAATCAATAAAATTTATTAAAGTGTTACTAAATATTTCATGCGTGTTAAATCATGTATTTGTCCTAATTTTTTTAAATGCATCTAATTATTTAATCTTCATCTAACATTTATGCATTTAATTTGAATGGAAGTATAATCTTTGCTATAAACAAAGAGTTCTTATTGAATTATGTCTTAAAATTTATAGTGATTGGAAACAGATTTCATCAATTTAAAAACAAAATAAATGAAAACACAAAGAATAGAAATACTTCCAGGGATCACCGGTCAACTTTAGTCATAAAATGAATAGAGTCACGAGACTCACTGTGAGTTCCAAAGTAGTCTGAATTAATTTCTTACAACATATAATACATAAATATAGCATATACCAAATTATTTGCATGGAAATGAAAAGGTATGAGTTTCCTGAAAATTCAATGATAAACCAAATTGAAACACACGACTCCTTTTAAGATGTCATCAACAGAGTAACATGCTTTTCTATACATTTTCCAATTTCATTTGAGCAATGGAGAGTTTTATGTGACCTAGATAGCAATGTGATCTGAATACAAAAGAATAAAACTATGAAAATATTTAATCCACTATTACAGATGTGCAGGTTTAAAGTTAACATGTATTTCCAATTTTTTTTTTTTTTTAACAAACATATAATAATATTATGAATCAGAAAAAGTTAGCAAGTAGAATATACTTATAGTTAAGTACTCTTGTCATTTTCATATGTAGATATAAAGAGAGGGAAAAAAAAATTACATTTATTTTTGTTAGATAAAACAAAACATCAATCAATTATAATAAATTTATTCACTCATATGAATAAGTGCTTAATATTTCCTGCTGTTAACTATTACATATATATAGCATTCCAATACTACACAAAAATCCTATTAAACTATTTCTCTCAACACAGAATTGTAGGCTTTGATTTTCGAAGCAATGGACATATCCACATATTTGTCTCCTATAGTAACAATAGCACCACCAATGATGGAAGGATCAACCTAAAAAAGAATAAGATTTATTAAGTGTTTATAACTATATAAGAAAACATATTTTCTTATATGTGAAAATTTCAAAGTTAACTTTACTTTATAGTTGCAGTTGCAATGTAATTATTACCTTTGCTTACATGCTGCAAGTCCATTAAAAAAGGCATCCAGACACTGTTCATTATTTTAAAGCTAATTATTAACAAAACTGTAAATGCTTTTCACAGCTCATTATTTTAAAGCTAATTATTAATAACAAAACTGTAAATGCTTTTCACTGTAAGAGCATATTTTCTTTCAGTGTATGAAGTATTCTTTCAAGTAAAGGCTCATCCACATATTTAAATTTATAAATATTCAATTAAAAAAAAGTATGCTTGGTTACATATTCTTCAGATTAAAATATCATGAATACATATAACATTTCATAATTTTGAGTAAACAGTTGCTGAATTACAGACAGTAAGTGCTGAGACTTGCAAATCCTTTCTAAAACAATATAAGTTTGAGATTCTTTCTCATGCTTTCTTTCACCTTTTCTGATTCCCTACTCAATTCCTCAGTTTGTTCACACCATGGCTTCGATAAAGAAATTTTGACAAAAATTAAAAATTGGATTATATCCATGAAATTCTAAAGAATAAAAAAAGTGCTTAATAGCCCCTGCCTCGACCCAAGATTTACATACAAAGACCACAAATTTACTAAGACAAAAAAGAGGTATAAAAAAGTAATTAGTAGAGGTATTAAAAGTAAAGTTAGAATTGGTAAATTTCTCTAATTGTAATAAGGAGTAAACAAATCAATATGTTGCACTTATATCAATCTGAATACCATGGCATATAAAAACATTAATATGCAATACATGATGATAAATTAATGAAATATTAGAAATTTCAATAATAAAAAATTTAAACTGAAAAAAAAAAAAAAAACGCTGCAAAAAGAATAGCTTTAGATACATTTTATATAACAGAATATTTATTGTATAGTCACAGAAATAAAATAAAAGAATTTTAATCTAAAAATTTTAATTTTTATCGTTTTTTAAAAATTCCAACTTACCTTTGTTTGTAATAAAACTTTTTCATTTTTCTTCACAAAAGATTTCAAAGTTTTTTCAAATTCTGCCAATGTGGGGGCATCAAGAGGCTGCAATAAAATGTGAAAGCACACTTAAATCACAGTGACCAAAAATTCTTCAATTGATATATCCATCAATACAAAAAATTGTAAGCATAATTTATCTTGTTTCCATATCTTTTTACTTGACTTGTAAATAAAATGAAATTTTACTAAACAACTTCTGAAGTAATAAAAAAAATAAGCTTCGTAAAGATAAACAGACACGGGGATTTTTTTTTTTTTTATTTAATTGCCAGTAAAATTTGTTTAAAATACCTATCTCAAAAATTTATTCCAAGTAAGATGAATTAAACAAATACACTCGGTACATTCATCAAATTACGGAAATTTCAAATATCAAATAATCTTATTCATACTTTAAAATGAACAAGTAAATAAGAGAAATGGATAGTAATATAATGCAATAGAAGATTATAATGAAGTATATGTACCAGTGGAAGACATAATTGCTTTAATTAACAAAGCAATACAAATTTTTAAATAAAATCAGTAGCATCTTCCCTTTTATTTTTGTACATTTCTATACTAATATCTTTTGCAAAGATCACATGTGGAATTTCACTCTTTGTAACTTGATGCTTTTTATTTTTATTTATGTTATTTACATAAGGTAAACATTTTCTTCTTTGAATGAGATGAAGGCATTTATTAGAATTATGAAGTCAAACTTTAGAGCAGTTACGATACATAGTAAAAAGATCAGCATTGAAAATGTGCAACTGAATGTTAATTGCCTGAGCAGTTACATTTGTCAAGTGGATTAACTCAGCATTGTTATATATATATATATATATACATAGTATAAAATGAAGCCTCCTGAAAGCATTTGTATACTGAAACCCTAAAAACTCGAGAAATATTTAACTAATTTTAGAGATATTTGTATCATTTTGTAGGGCATTTATTGGGGAAGGTTTTAGTAGTTGAAATCATATTGAAAAAACAAAGCAAAACAACAACAAAAAAAACCCCAGAGTTTTATAACTGCGATTTTAATTATTTTCCTACTACGATTCGCGCATGCGAAAAGCAGCAGTATCTATGCTTTGCACTTATCCGTGCGTGAGCGGAAATCTCAAACTTCGCAAATGCAAATAGCAAGAGCTATGGTATTCATATGTGATACATTTCTTTCATACAGCCATTTTCACCCAAAACGTTTATCACCAAATTTTAGCAAAATAGCTGAATGTTTCAAATCTAAAGGTTCTGAGGAACGCTGCAGCAAGTTAACAGAAATATAGAAAAAAAGTCAATAAATGCAAAACATCTTAATCGAAAATAATGAAAGTAAGCAGAAGAAGTATGTGCAGCAGGAAAAAATCAAGGCAAATGAACAGGAAAGATCGAAATACAGTAGCATACAGTAACATAAAAAAAAGGCAGCCATGTAACCCCAAACAAAGAGCCACCAAAAAATTGCCTACCTCGCAAGCTGCCAAATGACTGGCTATCAAAGCTTAGCCCTAAACATTTTTGAATATGTGCTATAAAAAATTGTTTTGTAGTTATTTTTGATGACTTCTAAATATCTTTTTGATGACATTCCCATGCCATATTGTGTGGAGGCAAGACTTAAGTCTAAAGCTCATTTTTCCTCTTAGATGTTGTGCCATGGGCAATATTATGCGGGTACTGACAATATATATATATATATATATATATATATATATATATATATATATAGCACTTTTAACATTGATCTAAATTTTATCAAATGTCCGTAGAAAAACATAATTAAAAAAAGAACACTCTTATTAGCACATAAAATTTTTTTTAATTACTAGCAAGATGCCTTAAAGTTCTATCTAATTACCAGGTTAATGGTGGTTACATAATTTGCATAACATAGTCTTAAAGGCTTCTTCAGAAAAATATTTCTTTAAACTTCAAATTTTTTTAGACAAAAGCCTAATACTATTTTAAAATCATTATACCATTCTGCTCATTGTGCATTTGCATTTTTGTAACCTTTTGTCTATAGCTTTATACATCCAATTATGTTACAAGAAACAGAGTTTAAAAATGGACAAAATTAAAAAATTTTTCACCACTGCTTACTTATGAAATAAAATTTTATTGTAATACAATGAACCTTCAGAAGTTTTAAATGGGTGCGTAATAAAATTAAACAAAACTGCAAAAATTAAATTCTTTAAACACCTTAGCCAAAAGAAATAAATAAAAACATATTTATAGATGTACACATATGCAAACTTGCATATTTTCTAAGTAAAGGATATTTTCTGTTCTTTAAAAGCATAGATTTTATAAACTATTTTAAAATTAATTTTAAATGAATTATTTAAATTTCAATATTTATTTCTGTTTTAGCACAATGTCTTCTATTGTAGAACAAATAACGTCTTTCTGGCTTTGACAACAGCAAACAAAATTTTTTTTTAAAAAAATCAAAAAATGGGGAAAATTATTAAGATAAAAAAAATTAAGTTTTTTATAAGATTAGCAATACAGGTCTATTAGCTTTTCCAATATTTCTAAAAATTAACAAACTATCAGTTTATTTAGATGGATACATATCCAAAAATGTAAGCATTGATGTAGTAGCATAGACATGGATCTAACAGTTCATATTTGACTTTTATATATGCAACAAAAAATGAGATTCGTCAAAGCTGGGATGGAAAGTGTAAATTTCCACCTACATTAACTATTTTTTAGAAATTTTAATTTAAATCTTATAAAACTAAGAACTAAGCATTCCAGAAGCATGGCAATTAATTAATTTATTTATTACTATTATACTTTTCAACACATATAAAAGAATATAAAAATAAAAATTGCCTAAAAACAAATCCTAATACATCATTTGGAATACAAGATTCAATGTGATCCAATGAAAATAATCCTGATAATAATTGTATTAACTGAAACGAGTATTAATTGAAAATGATACTTATAAATCAAAGAAACGAATGAATTTTTATACAAACCAGAAGAAAAAAACTCAAACTGAATCATTAAAAAAGTTTAAAAGCAAAAACGACTTACTTTAGCAGTAACAATCTGGCAAGCAATTTCACCTCTAATGTTGCTCATAATACCATTAAAACAATCAAGAACTGACATTAATGCTTTCAAACGTCCATTTTCAGCCATAGCAACTGAAACACAACCAAGAATTAAAGCAACATCTTGATATTATTAAACTATATTACAATGGCATTTTCACGATAAAAAGAAATATTATAAGAGTAAATTTCAGACCATTTTTACAATGGTCATTAAGCAGAGTTATATATAAATATTTTAGAGCATATAATTTATGAAAAAAATAATTGGAACAAAAATTTATAATAACTACTGCTTAATTCAAAATTTCTGACAATGATTTCTAACATACAATTCAGTTCCAGATTACAAAAGTAATGCAAATATCTTGTATATTGTAACGCTTATAAATCAGCAAACTAAAGAGTATTAGCTACATACCATCAAAAGTTACTCAAACTATGAATGCATATTATATTTATAAACAGGTAATGAGATGAAAATTTTCTAAACATTGAAATATCAGATTAAAAATAGAACTAAAATCACATTTGCCAGATTTCTGATATTGAACTCCAAAATGGCTGTTAGGAAATAAAAAAATATTTAAAATATGAAGAATCTAAAAAACTTCTATTTTTGAAACTATTTGTAGATATAAGCCTCAAATTTTAAATAGAAGTCAAATAAGGAGCACATTATTAATCATGACAAAGAAGCATACACACAGGAGTAATTGCATATAAATTGCAGATCTTTGGTGGCACCTTAACATTACAATCTTGAAGCTACCAGATCAACATGGTTTACCTGCCATTAATAAATTTATGAAGATTATATTTAACATAAGCCATTCAGGTAAAAAAGTATATCTAAGTGAATATTGTTATTCGACTCTAAAAATAAATTAAATCCTCATAAAATTTTTATTTTTCAATGAATTTTAATCTTTTCCATAAGAAAAAAATAAGCATTGTTTTCTTTTCCTACATGAACACAGTATTATTTCTAACTCCAAATAGAAAGATGAATATAACTTCTGTCATACCAAGATACATACATGTAAAGTTTTTTATGTATGCACATGCACACTAAACTCTTTAATATAAAAAGAAGACTTTTCTTGATAAATACAATTTCTTGTCATACAGCACAGTTAGAATTCTGTCATATAGCAATGACACAAAGAAGTTTGTTTAATGTTACTTTATTGCCCACAAATGTTATTTGTTGTAATAAATGTTTTTAATATTTTTTTAAAAAATTGGTATTTATTACAGATCAATTAGAATGTATTTATCAGAGTTGCAATTCAAATCTAGAAATAAATTACCTTTATTTTCCATGTACATATATGCAATATAACAGGAAATGTGTGAACAGCACTCATTCAATAGTTATAATGGATTAACAATACCTATAGTTTCAAAGAATGTGAAAAGGTAGGAAAGGAAGCAATAATTCAACATTATTTGAAATAATAGTATATTAACAGAAATTATTAACAGAAACACCCTGTATATATATATATATATATATATATATATATATATATATATATATATATATATATATATATATATATATATATATACAGGGTGTTTCAGTGAACCGTTTCAGAACTTCTAAGAGGGGTAGGGTACATCCTGACAACTCGAAATCATAGAGCAAAGTGAGGTCGGAAATGCTTTCCTGAAGCGGTGTTGTACACAGAAGCACCATAAAGAAAAGAGACCGTAAATGGGAATTGTTTTAATAATACATGAAAAGAAGCAAAAGGTACATGGATTAAAGTAAATGTTCGAAGTTTCTTCCACGGGCTACAATGCACGTCTCACATCTCCGACGCATGGACATTGGACATCCGAACATTCTGGAATACTCCAGGCATATCTCTCCGGCAGCTACTGCGATTCTTGCAACGAGCCCCTCAGCAGTGTCAATAGGGGTGTCATAAACTAGCGATTTCATATGACCCCAGAAATAAAAATCAAGACATGATAAGTCGGGTGACCGAGCAAGCCAACGCACGGGACCCCCACGTCCGATCCACCGTTGACCAAATGTGACATCCAGGTAGTTACGAATATCTCAGCTATAATGGGCAGGGGCTCCATCGTGTTGGAACCACATTGTCTGTTGCGTCAATACAGAAATCTGTTCATCTCTCAAAAGTTGTGGCAATACTTGCTGCAGAAAGAGCAAGTACGTAGGTCCGGTTAGACAACCCGGTAACAGGTAAGGTCCGATGAGGTAATCTCCCACAATACCGGCCCATACATTGACCGAAAATCGATTCTGTGCTGCACGACGTCGTACTGCATGCGGGTTCTCGACCGCCCAGATATGGTCGTTATGCGTGTTGAAAATTCCTTCCCTTGTGAAGGATGCCTCATCGGAAAACAACACTTCAGCAGGAAAAAGTGGATTTGTAGCACATTTTCCCAGGTACCACTGTGCGAAAGCAATACGAGGTACATAATCCTCCAGTTTCTGTGTCTGGACCCGCTGCACGTGAAACGGATACATGTCTTCTGCTCGGAGAATCCTCCAGACGCTGCAATGGGAAACCTCGACTGCGTTTGCTACACTTCATGTACTCGTTCTTCGATTCTCCTGTACATGCTGCAGCACATTCTGTTCGGCGTCTGCAGTTTGTGTTGTTCTTACCCTGTCCCTGTGAGCTCTTTCTAATGAACCTGTCTCAGCTAACCTCTGATGCAGTCTTGCAAAGAAATTATGACTGAGAATACGCCTCGTCGGATATCGTTCCGCGTACAAACGCTGTTCGGCTGGCCCACTACAATTTGCAGCCCCGTACGCCAAATGCATATCGGCTAACTCTGCGATCGTGTAATGATCCATCCTACTAACTTGGCGTTCTTGTGCGAAATGAAGATTCCCTGCACGAAAGCTCGGACTTTTCGCACAACGCCATCTACCGCGTCAGGAAAGCATTTCTGACTGCCCATGGGCATATGATTTTGGTTCGTCAGGATGTACCCTACCCCTCATAGAAGTTCTGAAACGGATCACTGAAACACCCTGTATATATATATATATAATAACTTTTCATTTATTGTCTACAACTTAGCAAGACAAAATTTATATATTAGGGGGGGGGGGGATTGATAACCTCTCATGCTCTTGAATTAGAAATTGCAAAATTTAGAACTCGGGCAAATAAAACACAAAATAACATTTTTGCTATCATGATACAACCCATTTAATGATTATTTAATAAAAAACAGTATGAAGCAAGATAAATTTTTTACTTTTGTTTATTTATTTTTTGCAATCATATATTTGGACATCAATTTCTGCAGTTTTTTCAATCATCAACTTCCTTTTTTTTCTTTTGTAACAATTTTATATGCAATGCTGCTTTGCATTTATTAGACTTCATTTCTTTTTCCTTTCCCTGAGTAATTTTTTGCTTTTCCTAATACTTCATAATATCTTGTACATACTAATTTAGCATAATGACGCAAATATTTTGGAATCGGAACATTAAAAACACCTCTGTAAAAGTTTATGACATTATACACAATTTTTAGACCAATTAAAGAATATTCTTCCAGATTTTCAATAAACATAACCTTACTGATAATAAATCCACTTTCCATAGATGTACTGCCATTTGAAAATAGAAGAATTATTTTTAGAACTTGGGGGAGGGGGGGAATCGGGGAATTCTTTGGTCATCAAAATATTATAATAGAAATCATCAAAACAATCCTCCCTCCCTTAATTCAATCAAACTATTCTATGTATTAACTTTTTAGCTTTATGAAGAAAATTTTCAATTGGATCTTTGCAAATTCAGAACTCACCAGGGAAGTTTGTGCTTTGGAATAAAGAAATTAAAGGAAATCAACCATTCATTTTTTATATAATAACACATGGGTTCTTCCATAAATGTGGATTTAAACAAAATGCAGTTTTTAAAAGAGCAAAATTTTGGGACATACGTTCAAACATATTTTTATAGTATTCTAAACAAATATAAAACAGTCTGTAAAAAAGCCTCTTTCTCAGTTTCAGTACCTGCACTTTCAAATAACTTGTAGTCACTATTCCAATATCAAATTTTTTCTCAGATTTTTAGGATAATCAAGCTTGACTAAAAATAAGCAACTTCATTAAAGCCAACTACAAATTTGTTATTGTTTAAAAATTTCTAAAGAAATTGTTGAAAAAAGTTTTTTTCCCCATAAACATTTGTAACAAATATCATCTAACATCTTTCTACAGCCTAATGTAGATTGTTTGACTATTTCACCATCAATGAACATTTGAGAAAATATTTCTAATATATCATTAAATATAGCATTCTAATATAGCATTAAAAAATAAATGCGATGCAAAATGTTTGAAATTTGCTTACTTCCAAATTTGATATTTTCAGACTTCACACATCATCTCCTCTATTTCTTTTAGTTTAATATCAATGATCACTTTTATGAACTGGCATGTAATTGTGTTAGCTCTCTTTTAACATGACTAATTAGTGCTAATTTTTTCATTATTCTAGATAATACGTTCACTCACTAGAAGATAATAAGTTCAATCTTCTTACAGAGAGAGCAGCATCCAGAAAACAAATTATATGTCCAATCCACATTAAATATGGATATTGCGCAGCTCATTGTTTTAAAAAAAAATTCTTAATCTACTCTGAATTAGGTCATAATTTCTCAAATAATAAACCATTCAATAAATTCATATGTAAGTGACTAAACATCACTACAACACTTAATGTTGCTATTCCTGTCAGAGAAATTTATTCTATTCTCTCACGAAGTTATAGCAGTCTCGCATATGTTCATTAGCTGTAATCTGAGAAACTCATGAAAAGATAACAAAAGAGTCTCTAAAATTGTAATCACACTGATCTATAATACAAAAAAAAGAGGAGGGAGTGAAAAAAGGGCGAGTTTCAACTATTACATAGTCATGAATGGTGTTCCATTTTTAGAGCTATGGTTACAATCTTATTTTTGCAATGTTCAGATATCACCATTTAGATTTTTTTTTTTTTTTTAAATATGAAAATATCCCATGTATTTACCCAGTTTGAATGCAAATTTTCAAATTTGCTTGCATTTTTCTTGTTTTCTTTTAGAAGATTTTTAATTTTACAGTACTATCCCAATGCTATGGCAAATCATTATTAATTTGCAACATGAAAATATCTTAAATTGCCAGATAATTTTGTTATTACTTTCATAAAAAATTATTGCATTAATTGCTACATTTAGAAAAGTAATATAGTCTTATGTTTAATATCATATTTCATATTAAGTCTACTGAAGAGTTATTTAAAAATAATCCTCTATCGTGTTCACGAGTAATATAATAATCCATAATAAATGAAGAAATATACATTTAAAAGTAATGAAAATGCACTTAATATTCTTCATAGTTGTCTTCTTTTGTAAGAATATATGTTATTAATATCAACATCTTCTAAAAACTGAAACTTACCTAACAAATTCAGAGTGAGTGGAGAGTAGTTTTTCTTTAAAAGCATTTTCTTCAAAGCATCTGAAATAATATTATTCAGTTATTAATGAATATTAAATATTTAAAAATTTAACCATAGTGTAAATATATAATAAGTTTTAAGCAACACTTAAGAATTTTTAAATCTTCATTTCAGAGTCTAAAGAAAAATTTAGAAGAAAATAGCAATTTTTCTATTAGCACAGCAACAGCCAAAACATATGCTGTGTGTTGGAGCTGATACATTTTTAGGGTGCATAATGAGAAACTGTTGTAAAAATTAAGTACTTTTAAGCACTTTAGCCCCCAAAATTAAGCACCTTTGTAAAAGTATGCATACATAAATTGCGTATTTTCTAAGCATAGTATTTTTTCTGTTTTATAAAAATGCATAGTTTTCATTGAAAAAAAATTCTTAATAATTAATTTTAAATGCTTATTTTTTAAATTTTAATATTTATTTCTATATTTGAAGAACATTATCCATTGCAAAATTATACCTTTTTGGATTTGACAAAAGCATGAAAAGGATCATAAAAATTGAAATATATATTAATTAATACCAAAAAAATGCTAGCTTTTAAATGATTATCAATAAAGATTTAAGAGCTTTTTCCACATTTCTTAAAATTGAAATAAAATATCAGATAGATACAAGATTTCTCAAAATGTTGCTAGTGATGTAGAAGCTCAGCATGACCACAAATTTTGTATTTGATTTTTATATACGCAACAAAAATTAAAATCTAACGTGGCTGGGATGAAAAGAGTAAATCTCTCCCTGCACTGACGCATTCTATTAAATAGTTTTATCTGCAATCATATAAAGTTAAAAATTGAAGCATTTCTATGGCTATCATCATATGACTGGAAAACTGCCATGAAATTGATGATAGAACAATGCCATGTTCTAAATAAGTTTTTAAAGTCATTTTTGATACAAAGTAATAGAAGAGTTCACAAATGATCAGACTTAAAAGAAATTGTCTTATCATCTCTTATTTTCAAAGTGTAGTAAAAGTCTTTTTTGAACATTTAACATTCCTAAAATTTCATGAAAATCTGCTGTTTAACTTAAAAGTAAAAATTTTTACTTAAAAAAAATTGCAGAAGAAATGTTATATATATTTTAAGAAGAAATGAAAATACTTTAACAAATCTCAGTTTTCATAAATAACAGAAACAAATTCATAAAGTAAAAAAAAAAAAAAAAAAAAAAAATCAGTTCTGTAGTTAGAAGCAAAATGGAAAGATAGCAGACAGAAAGTCTAACCAAAACTTTCCTGCACATTGCCAGAAAATACCTTGTGTGGCATTGGTGTACAATAGATATGGAATATTAACACTAGGTGTGAATTAAATATTTTTACTGATTCTATCATGTGATCGTTGGCAAGTGCTTGGGGATTAATCTCTGGCATACGGTTGAAAGCATCCAAAAAGCAAATTTCGATTTAGATGCATTCATCTTATTTTATTAAAACAAAAATTTAACTCAAAACCACACTTATAGTCACAAAATTACATACCATATTTGATGTATTTAAGTCACAATATTTTTAAGTTAACGAGTTTACAATTTCTGAAAGTACAGACCGACATATGATTCTATCAGTCTTATATTCAATCTATCTTACATCTATCTTATATTTGAACAACAGACATTCCTCGAAACGGATGTTGCTGAAAATTTGATCGAAATCTACAAGTTTGGTGTAAAGACCATATACCAAATTTCATCTATCCAGGTAAAAGTGTTTCTGTGTTATCTTTGTCACAGACAGACATTTTCCAAAAATGTGTTTTCGAATTCAAGGAGACATAAAACGTGAAGATACATAAAAATAGCGTGCTCAAATTTTTTGACGATTGCAAAATTTTCTCTAAATCTTGCATACAGCAATTTTTAAAAAGTCGAAGCCAGCGAGAAGCAATATATCGCATTGCTTCAAAACTTAATAAAAATTATCAAATGAAGAATTTTACTCAATGAACATGCTTGAAATTTTTTAAAGTTTAAATAAAAGCAAAAAGAGTTTTTTTTCTTTTATTTTTACTATAACTTTAACAGCTGCAGAATAATGTGATTCCATGATTTGAAAAAGCAATATCATTTTGAATTTCATTATAATAAAAATCTTTGTTATAAACTGTCCAAAACTAATTTCTCCGAAATTATTTTTAAAAAATTACATTTAACCAAACAAAATTTTTAGTATTCAAAAGCTATTCTATTTTAACCTTTAAAATAGTTTTTTTTTTTTTTTTTTTTTTTTTTGCGATAATATGTTTTGATATGATGAAATCACATTAAAATTCTATTTTTCAATTAAACTTTGATATAAATAAATAAACTTTCAATAAACTTTTATATATATATATATATATATATATATATATATATATATATATATATATATATATATATATATATATATATATATATATATAAAAGTATTAAAACCAAGTTAATAGGAAAATCAAAAAACCAAATAAAAATTAAACCAAAAAAAAAATATATATAATAAAAATATATATCTAATATATAAATATATTAGATATAAAATCATAAAATCTAATTTCAGGGGATTTTCGGGTCATGAGGAATCATTATTAGACTAATGTCTGCATTTCCTTCATAGAAAAAAATCCCTTTCTTTGAATCCCTGCCTGAGGGTGACCCTTGAAAAAGTCTTCAGGCCGGATTCTTTTTATATATATATATATTTTTTTTTTGGTTTAATTTTTATTTGGTTTTTTTGATTTTCCTATTAACTTGATTTTAATACTTTTGTATCAATTCATCTGTGTTTTAGAAGTAGCTGCAGTTGCACTCTCTAAATACTATGAAATTTCTTTCCTTTTCCTTTTTTGGTTTTAGTTTGAATAGGTAATAATTTTTAGTAGCGATTTCGAAACTGTTTTGTTTCGTTTTCAAACTATTTCTTACTTTAGATTGGTTATATATATATATATATATATATATATATATATATATATATATAAAGAGAGATTTTATTTGGGAAAAAAATTCTATAAAAGTTATAAAAAAGGAAAAAAAAATCTTTGCAGAACGTAAATCCTAAAAACCTTTTTTTTTTTTTTAATTTTTAAAAAAATATTTAAGTATTAGATCCAGCAATTTCTTTTTTCTTTAAACAAATTTGGCAAGATTAGTCCAACAACAAAAACATTCAAATACATGGGGACATTCTAAAAATACCGCAAAAGATATCACGATCATTGAAAATTTAAGGCTTCAAGTTAAAATTTCATCTTACTAGATTTTACGCAATTTACCAATGTAATTACATACCACAATTAATTACAATTTAATATAGTACAGTTGAATATCTTTAGTAGGTCATGCAAGCGATTGCTCAAAAAACGACATATAAATGAAAATGATGATCGAATATATGAATGTTTTTAAAGCAGTTTTATCCAAATTCGATATATCGTTTCGGCACATTTTCCATATCGTTTCATATTTTCCGTTGATCGGACCACATTGCATATTCTTCTTTAACAACACACAAAAATTTAAATATATATACTTACTAAGCATAACATAAATAAATTCTTAAGTTATCTATATACGTTAAAAACTGAAATTATAATGTTCATTTATTTGCGATAAGTATGTCATAGTACACATTTCATACTGCCCCTTTCATATAACTATTTCAGTATTTTAATGACAATGCACATAGTCAAAAAAAGGAAGCAAAAAAATTCAAAAAGAAAGGGAGCAGGGAAAAGAATTATTAAGCGTTATTTTAATATGAGCTGGAACCCCTGGATGCCTTCCTCGAATTCTTTCCTTTTGTTGGTTTTTCTTTTTTGATACAACCGGTAAACAAGCTTGTACAATCATGAATTCAAATTATCATATTCAACTTGTGGGGAAACAAAACAAAACGAAAAGCTTTATTCCTCTCCACAAGAAAATTAAGCACTTTTTGGTCCTTAAAAATGGTTTTCAAATTTAAACACTTTTCCTGATGCTATGCACCATGATTTCTTTCATAATTTTATTTCAGTTGTATTTCACAGAGTTTTCCCAAGTCAACACAATGCAACACTTTCTTGACGTCAAAACATAACTACAGCTGACATTCATTCAAACACCTCTCTATATGAGTATTTCTACCAAAATTAAAAATATAAATTTTTATATTACTTTCTCCTTTTCTGTGTGACAATGCAAAAACTATAAATTTAAAAGATTAAAATGTTTTATGCTTGCTATTTATCTTATTAAAATGCCTTTTAATTTAGTTTTTAATATCAAAGTTTTTAAAAATTGTTTTCAGTGAATATTGTATGGCTTTTCAGAAGCTTCACCAGAAAAGTGAAATTATATTCCAAATTAATCTCACAATATTTTGCACCCCCCCCCTCCTCCTTTCCTGATCACTCCTGTTTTGTTTAATAGTTCTCATTGCTTGCGATTCTGTCAATCTAAGCTATTAAAATCAGTTTATCGATGTAAAACTTTTAAAACCTTCCTTCCTCATAACAAAAAAAAAAAAAAAAAAAAAAAAATCCAATATTCAACACTATCCCAGGCTCTAGATCACTGGCATTTAAAAAATTACTTGGCTATTCATTTATGTTTTCAACCTTTTCTTGTTATAGTACAATATATTGTTGTAGCTTATGAATGAGTAGCAGCTTATTAACTCATAACTGTCCGCTATTCTACATATCAGATAATTACATTTCAGTACCATGGCTAGATTGAATGCATTACATGTTTCTTTTCTTTTTTCCTTCTGGTTTTCAGACTATAAATTGATATTTCAGTTAAGCTCCTGAAAAATTTTCAACAAGTATGTATTTCTCTTTAAATATGGAAAGAATTTTTTCTCTTTTTTTAATACAATTTTTAAAAATCTTTTAATATACAGAAAGGCCAAGAAATTATGTTATAAAATTAATGAGTATAATTAAACCAAATGTCATATAGAAATTGTTGAAAGCATGTGGAGATGAATTCTGGAGGAAGGGAAAGGAAAAATTCAAGCAAGAGGGGAAAAAATCCTGTAAAATTTTTATACCTCAAAAGTTGCATTTAAAATATAGTAACAAAAATCATCAGTAGGAAAGTTGATCAGTCTCAACAGACATGGATTATGTAAAATTTGAAAGATACAAAATGGATATGCATAAATTAATGGAATGCCATACGAAACACATAGATACAGTTACATTTTCAAAGTAATACTAAACCAGGAAATTTTTTTTAAAGTAAAATCGTCTATCCAATGCTTTCTACTGTGATACTTACTTTCATTCCAGTCTTTAAATTTAACTACTAATACTTCCAAAACAGGGAAGGCTATTTTATGGTCATTCTTTACAAAAATTTCTAAAATTACCTTTTCCTGATTTTTTTTTCTCATAATTTTTGTTTTAAAAACATTTGTGAGTCAAAATTCAGTTAAGAATTTTTTGTCTCACAATTATTTCAATCTTGGTATTTATAATATTATTTAGATAGAAACTTACAGAAATCTATGCCTTAAATTAATTGGTGTTAAATAACTTCTTAAATATTATAAAACTAAGTTTTGTATATTTGAAATTTATCCAGTAGTATATATACATGCTCTCATCACACCTATGACAAATTCCAATGAATGTTAAATTTTGTACAATACTTGTTCTATATATTCATTTTATGTCCAATTTGTAGTAATCCAAACTTCTGATGTAAAGCAGAGAACAACGTTTCCCTTCAAGTAATTGACAGATGCACCCACCCCTCTCTTTCCTTAACATGTTTGCAATAATGATACAAAATGTCTCATCCAAACCAAAAGAATTAACCCAAAACATATTTTACAGCTGAAAAACATTCTTTTCAACAGTAAAGTCTATGGCTTAATCATAATTTGAGAAAAAAACTCATTTTCAGCTTTGGAATTTTCAATAATAATACAAAAATTTACAAATTCATTTATGTAGAATTTAACTTACCAATTTTAATATTGATTTTCAACAGTGGATTCATAACAAATTCGGCAAATTTTCTATCTTTTGACAGTAAATCCTAGATTTGAAAGAATATATTGCATATTATTAGATCATTTTAAAATGGTAATAAATATCTATCTAATAAATTACACAATGCTGCAATTACTGTTCATGATACAATTACTGTTAAATTACACAATGCTGCAATTATATATTTTAATGTGCATTATGCATATTAAAAATTATACATAAATAGATTTTACAAAATGTGGCTTTTTTTTTTATTACTGAATATGTTCCTTGGATATTCAATTGCAAAATACATGCATCGATAGGATAAAACTGTTTATTGGAGGTATCTGCTAGTTAACATATGCCAAGTACGCATAAATTCCATCTACTGTAAAGACAATATTATATATACATATAAGTATGTATATATGTATGTATTGCTGACTAGGAAATTATAGTTAAAAAAGAATTAAAGTTTTAATTTAAACATAATTACTAAGCACTGAGTATAAATATATAGATAAATAACTTATAATATCATCTGATTTTGAAAATGGATTGGGTGGCGGCAATAATTTTAAAATATAGTCTGACAGCAAAGATATTTGAGAAGACATTTTGCTATCAAATTTTCATACCGTTGGGCAAATTTAAGAGACAGCAACTTCATGTACATGTCAAAAATTTGAAGAATTTAGATATTGAAAATTTTGACTGACAATGTTAAAGGGTAATAAAAAGGATATTGCTCATGCTCTGTAATTTAAGGTTACCCAAAATTGAGGACTTAAAATTAAATAAATCACAAAATAACATTCTTGCTATCATGATAAAAATTATTGAATGATTTAGAAAAATATAACAAGGGTTTATTTTATTTATTTTGGTCATTTCAAACATTTTGGTATCAATTTTGGCAGATTTTTTTTCAGCCATCGCTTTTTTTTTTTTCTTCCCTTCTTTTCTAAAATGCCAATTTAATAGCAAAAATAAATTGTATTTTTTTCAGTCCTGGAAAATGGGCTGATCTACGCAGAAGAAAAAGGAAGCGAGTAGAAATGGTGCAAGATTCCACAAATTGTATCTACAGATAAAACGATGATCTTTTATTTTTCTAATATTTAAAAAAAGGTCAGCATTTTTCAGATGGGGGAAAAACCCTAAGATATTTCAAAATTTCTGTGCTTTCTCTGTTTTTAAGGAAAATTTCAAAAATCCTTGCATTTTCCTTGTTTTATAGTTGATTTTTAAATTCCCTGTGTCTTCCTATTTTCTTAGTGCTATGGCAAATCCGATACTAGAATTAAAAATTTTATTACAAAATAGTTGAACATTTATAAAACATTAAAAAAAAAGTGACAAACCTACTTTCAAATCTTTAATGTCCTTTTCAACAGCATCAATCTTTTTCTCTTTCATAGCAGCAGAATACAAAGCAGTGGCATAACGACCTTCAACACCGAACACTGATACAGGGGGCTGTGTCAAGTAATAAAATAGAAAAATATTGATGAATCCATCTATATTTATCTATATATATGCACACAACGCATATATGTAATAAATGCAATTTATTCTCATTCTAAAAATAATTATTTTCTAATCACATAAACTTTTGCTTCTCCTTAAATTTTGAGCTGCACAAGTTCTTATTTTCCAACAATATCATTTCATGTATTAAAGCCAAAAATACTTTTTCATCAAAATTCCATTATAAAGCTATACAAATTCAGAATTCTTTCTCACTGCCTCTTTTTTTCAGCTTTCTGCTTATCTCTGAACTGGGTTTCCATTGGTCATGGTTCTTACAAAGACATTTTGATAATGAATAAATCTTAACATCGCAAATAATAAAAAATATTGCTGAAGAAATCCATGTCTGCATCCTGCTTATTAGTCTTTCCACGGTTATATATAGCTATGATTTAACTTTCAGAATGCTTTTATAAAATAAAAGGTGTCAATAGTTATTACATAACCTCTGATAACAGAATCACTATATATCCCTAATTATAACGCAATTCTGCAGAAAAACGTTTCAATATTCAAACATGTTCTAAAGTCATTTTTATAAAACCTTTCAAAGTTTATAAGAAGCTTTTTTTATTATTATTATTTCATCAATGGATCAAATAGCAGAAAGAAATTTTAATTAATGGAAAAAAAAAGTGCAAGGAAATACTATATCATAGAGCTTGCTTGTTCATATTTGTTGAATTTTTTCTGAAAAATATTCAAATAATAATCAAAATGAGAGGGTGAATTATCAAGGTGCAAAACCCATTTTTCACTCACTTTCAAAGCATTTTTAATGAATTGCCTTCTTTATTTAATAGTACAAAATACACAAATAATATTCTTTATTGACAGTTAGGCGAGTTCATAGAAAGACATGATGCATATTTATCAAACAAACAAATAAAAGTAATATTGCTCTAATTTTTGAGCAATTTTTCTTTGTCTTTTCAGTCTTTTTTCATCTTTCAAGAGAAATTTATAAAATAGTTGAAATGTTCCTTTACCAAAAGTATAGATACATGTTCCATCTTTGACAGGACTGCATTTCAGAAGGAAACCTTCTTTTAAAATATTTGTATTCAAACATGTTATCTGAACTAAACATTCTAACAAACTCGCAAAAACTAAATTTTTCTGAATCCTAATTTTTACAATCAAATTTGATAATTAATTTATTTATACAACCTATTATTATACAAGTTATTTATAACAATACTTTAATAAATAAACATTTTAAGAAAATTTAGTTGGATTCTAAATTATTTGACTGAAAATTTATTCATTAAATAATTTGCTACGCATAATATTGAGGTAAAAAGCAAAAGAATTTCTACGCTTACCTTTATGGAATAGCTTTAACAAGAAACTATGCACAAAATATCCATAATTTTAAATTGTACACTTTCTATTAAATAGCTAAAAATACAGCAAAAAATTACTTACTAGTTAATTTGAATTTTAAAATATGTATTGAATAATGTTTGAAAATTCTCTCGATTCACAACTCGAAAAGTTCTTTTTCAATTTTCAAATCATTATTTCAACTTTTTTAGGCATGAAGAATATATGTTATCGTTTACATCCTGTTGTATTAGGTATGTTTTCAGTCTCTAAAAACATAAAGCATCAGAAAATGTAGCAGTTTGAATAGGAGTTTCATTCCCAGTTTCTGCATCAGAATAACTATTCATTGATTATGATAAATCAACAATTTCATTTGCATAGATACATAGTTCATCATTACATGTGGCAATCATTAAGTCTATCCCAGGAATGACTTCTTTCCATAAAAAAAAATATTCTGAAATGCACATGGAAATCCTTCTGAGAGCATTTTTCAATTGTATTTTTAGAAAATCTAGTTCCAAGACTGCCTCACAAAGTATAGAGCATCCAAAATATTGGCTTTTCATCTGTTCTTTATATTTTTTTCCAATGATGCTAATAATTTTTCTCAAAAGTAACTTTTTGTAATTAACTTTTAAAGAACAAATAATACCAAGATCAAGTGGCTGAAGCTTACTTGAGTAGTTCGCAGGGAATAACATGACTTTTAGAATTGTAAATTGGAGGGTGTGCAGGACACTGACCAATAAACAAAATAATTTTTATCTCTAGGAATAAAACTTAAATAAGATATCAAAAAGTCTATAAATAGAAACAAAGTCCTAGATTTTTATTTGCTGATTGTTTGCTAGATTTTTGTTGCCCCTCTTTCCTTCAAAGTATTCTTCAATTCTATAGCAAAGAATTTGGCGAATCAATCCATTCAATCAGGCAGAGCAACTTTCTACCCAATTTTTTATTACATTTTTATTTACATCTGCCTTTTCTTCATACATATATTTAGACTATGAGGCTTGCTTTTTAAAACAGGTTAATGAGTTTTTTCTTTGATGAGTAGGTCAACTAATGGCTATTTTCTTGGTACAAATAATGTTGAACCATTTCACTAGGTCTAATACAAGAATAAAAAAACAGGGTGGTTAACATTTCTGCTGTTTGAATTTCCCTGATTTTTCCAGGTTTTTTTAAGAAACTTCCCTCACATTTTTCAGATGTTTCTAATACCTACAGAATTATGTCGTTTTATTTTATTCTCTTTAATTATTGCACAATATGTTCTTAACTTTATTTGAAAATTTTTTCTACTTTTTTAACTAAAATGTAATTTAAAATTTAATTCTCAGAAAAAAAAAATTTTTACTTATTGAATTTCAGATAAGCTTCAATTATGTAAAAAATCTTCAACTTTTTTTTTTTTTTTTTTGGAAAATATATAAACCAACGCTAGAAGATGCATGCCCATCTAGACCAAGTTTTAGCCAACCGATCATATATCAGAACTGTTTGTCAAATTTACTCACAAAAAATGCAGTATAAAATTATATGCACATTGATAGAGTGCTCACAAATGAAATTATTTGTTTCCTTCCAGTGGGGTCTCCCCTATCCATACTGATTACTAACACGTCAATCAGAACTGAACAATAATTTTACTACCAGAAAGAAAAAAAAATTCCTTTAGAAATACAAAATGTAATCTGCATCAAAATAAGAAAAATTCTTCAATGAAATCAAAACTGCATGATTTTTAGCTCACCAACTATAATAAAAAATCACTTGCAAGCTGGTTCGTTGCTTAACCCGTAAAATAGAGAAAAAAGAGGAAAATTTGCCCTTATCAATTCTTTTTTATATTGCATAAAAAGAAAAATGTTTTAGAGGTATAAATTTCAAAAAAGAGAATATGAATGAATTTTGTAAATTTTTGAGGCAAATAATTTCATAAATATCAAATAATAATTTTAAAAAAATACTGCCTTTCTCTTTTTAATTTTTTTTTTCTTTTTTTTTTTTTTTTTTTTTGAAAAAATAACCGGCATGTGTACCTATAATGTATCAAACAAATTAATTTCATAAAACCTAGGTCCAAATGTAATTTAATAATACTGATTCGTTTTTTTTTATATGGATAAATTCTACTTCAAGATGTTCCAACTTTTTAAAAACAGTTTCAGAAATTAACAATTTATTTATGTACTTATTTAATCTGCTTTTCATTCTTTTTGTTTATAACATCAGAATTTGCTGTTGCATATGAAGATTATAACCAAGAATTAAAAATTAAAATGTAAGAAAAACTCAATATTTACAGCACCATAATGCAACAGTATTATGAGGCCATAAAATTATTAGAGAATGTAATACTAATAGTGCTAAAATATATACTAGACGAAAATATTTTAAAAACTTCCAATTATATATAAAATCCAGCACTTGCAGAAGCTCAAATTAAAAACCAAAATGGAAATATAAATAGAATCTCATTAAAAAAAACTTCCTTTTGGATTAAAAAAAACATTTTCATTAGAATATAATTTTAATTTTCCAACAGTAATGTTTTACAGCATGTAAAACATGTGCAATAAAATTAAAACATTGAAGTACAAGCTTACTTTAATCATAGCTGCAGATTTTACAGATGTACTGCTGAACTGACGAGCCTAAATTAAAATAAAAAATACATTCAGATATTGCAGTGATAGAAAATAAAACAGAGGCAAAACTAATTCAATTTTATTCTATATTTCTCAAAATTGCTTTCATATAAATTTCTTATTCTCAGAAATTTGAGTAAGACAGTTTAAGTGTTTTATGTCAATAAATAAATTCAGCTTCACAAAACAATGAAATTACAACAATTCAAACTGAATGTTAATGTTTTCAACTCATGTAATAAGTATAAATTAGCTTATTCTTTTATCTATAACTATTTAATTATTTATTTAACTATAGAATTTACAAATAATGTTAATCATTTCCATCTCCTGTCACAGCAAGAATATTTATAAATATTTTTTTTACCAAAGAGCAACTAAAATAGTAAATATTTATTGTTGCTCAAACATGCACTGATAATAAAGATTGATGCTCAAACTGCAAAAATTTTAACACAGATTCAAACACTTCTAAATTCTGTGTCTGATCAGAAACTAAAATTTAAAAAAATCAATAAAATGAAGCAAACTAAAATTTACATTTTCCAAAACAAATAAATTAGAATTCCCAACCCACCATTAATCCATATTTCCTCGTAGTCATGAAAGCAGCACATATATGTCGTATTTATATAAATTATTTCGAAAATTTTAATATAGATTAAAAAAGTACTCAAGATGACTTTATCACAAATTTAAATTAGTTTAGGTATTTTTAATAAATTTTCAAATGGTTATTTTTAGAGATGCTTCTTTTTATGTTCTCAATGTACAAATTTTTAAAGGTTTTGAGCTCCAAAAAAAAAAAAAAAAAAACTAATTTGAATTTATTGATGTAATATTCAATGTTTTTATACCAGTAAAAAATCATTGCCAAGCAAATTATTTAGAAGACCAATTTTCTTTTCATTTTTGAAAGTCTGAAAAGAAGATGATGGTACAAGACTTTAATTTTTAACCTCCAACAGAAAGGAATATAATAAATCCTTTCTTTCTCTATTAAATTCTAAATATTGTTGTATTATAATTAATGCAGATGCTTAGCATTCCATATTACAGGTTTATATCATATACTGGAGATGGGAAAGCGGGAAAGAAATTTTCTCAAATTTTTATTGACCAACATGAAGACAATCTATATTTAGAAATTCATTGAAAAAAGCAAGAAAAGGAAGCAGTAATTTAACATTATTTGAAATAATATATTAAAAGAAAGTTCATATTTACACACAGAAAAAAAATCTTTATTTATTATTCAGAATTTAACAAGACAAAATTTATATATTAAGGAGGAAAGAAGATATTACCTCTCGTGCTCTCTAACTATAAATTTTTTAAAAAAATTAAGGACTTGGGTGAAATAAAACATAAAAATCTTTTGTTATCATGGTACAAATCATTTAATGATTGCTCCAAAAACTTTACAAAACAAGAATACTTTCTTTATTTATTCATTTTTGCCAATTCTAGTAACTGGGAATCAATTTCTGCAATTTCAACTTTGAAAATTTTTAGCAATCAGTTTCATGGAGCTAATTGTTAACAAATAAGGTATTAAATTTTTGTATGGCTTAACATACATTTTTTAACTATTTCACTTTCACCAGTGCTCGTGTAAGCTGCCCCAGTCTAGGCTACAGCTTCAACTTCTGTTAAACAAAAACTGGATTCCATGCAACATAATGCCTCAAAAATTATAAATGGTGCTGTCTCCTCAACCAACAATAAAAAGGCAAGACAGAAATGTGGCCTACCCCATAAGAGAGCAGACACAACCTTTCCGCCATCAAGTTCACCAATAGACTTAGCTGCAATAGCAATGATCATATCTCTACAAGACTTTTCAATGATTGGAAATGTTCTACAAGGCTTAAAAGATTCTCACCTCTCCAGCTGGATAGAGATATTAGAAGACTGACCCAACTGGAGCATTCATCCCTAAATTTTCTTATGGAACCTTTCTTTACAAAAACACCACCAGCAAATGATAAGATTAATCTGAACTTGCTTCAACCCTGCTAAAAAAGAAGAACCCCATTATACCCCCTCAGGCAAAAGGGTCTTGAAACCATAAATAAGCTCTCCCAGGAGAACCTGGCAGTTACTTTCACCAATGGTTCTTCAGATAAATGTCTCAGCAGGGATCCTCATTCTTCCACAGGGTGAAAAAGTCAATCTTAAAATTAACACAGGTTTGATTGCCTCCAACTTTGTCAGCGAACTTTTGGTAATGAAAGAAGCCCTAACTTTTTACCTGACTAATTATCAACTGCATTGCAAGAGGAAATCTTCTGTGCTGCAGTGGATACCTGCACATGTAAACACTGAGGGTAAGGAGTCTTTGGATGCTTTGGCCAAAGCAGTATGAAATCTTGTCCAACCTAGTTCCACCATCACACTTGCAGATGTGAACAGATGTAGACTTATAAATCAGTCTTCTAGGAAACCTTTAATCACCGACTTTAATTTCCCTAAAGTAACAACTACAGTGGCTAGATTAAGAACAAATCACTATAAGGGAATGAAGATCCTTCCTGAAGGGACAAGAACTTACATTCACTGCAAGAATTGCCTGGAAACTAAGCTCACAATCAGACACATCTTTGAATGCCCATCTATTACAGCAGATATCTTAAAGCTTGGGTGGTTACCACTGATGGATCCATTTCAGGAGTTCCTTTATAGTCTTAAAGAACCAAAGCTGGCGGCAGTGGTCCTGCAGACCTTTGACAATATCCAAAACTTTCTTTCCTCACTTTTTGCATTTCCATGGACACGACAACAACGAACATATGTGAAAATACTGTCTGAATCAAAACTGGACTGATCTACAGAAAAAAAGGGGAGAAAGTAGAAAAGGAGCGAGTTTCCGCATTACACAATCACAAATGATATTTTATTTTTGGAAGCTATGACAATGATCTTTTATTTTTGCAATCTTTCAAGATTGGCATTTTTAAGATAGGAAAAAAATAACTAAGAAACCTTAAATTCTCGGTGTTTTACTAATTTTTATAAAAAATTTCAAATTTCCCTGCATTTTCTCATATTTTTAAATTTCCCGAGTTTTCCCGATTCTCCTGGTGGCTCCTTAATTTTCAAAAACAGAAAGCAATTGCCTATTTCCATGAATCCTTCTAACAGAAATTGTAAGTTCAAAGGTTTATAGAGATTTTCCGACGCTTAAAAAAAAATGTTATAGTAAAAAAAAAAAAACACCTTAATAGTCAAACAAGCAATTTGTTAAAAAAAAGCATTGAAGTATACTTAAGATTTGTAAGTAAAGTATGTAAGATTTTTCTCCCATTTCAACTAAACAAAAACAAATAATAGTGAATTGCAACATTTTTAGGACAGATGGTGTGACAATACTAATAAATGTTTGATTTTTTTTTACTTCATATTACATAGATAGACTCAAAGAAAAGCAGATTAAAAATTTTTGAAAACAAAATAATGGATACTTTTCTGTAGCCAGGCACAAATGTCACCAATTGTGAACCTCCATCATTTGGCGATTTTTCACTTGCACTCGGCTAACGGGAAAGTACCAAATAACATTTTCAATGTTTGCCATGGTACGGATTAAACTAATTATCTTTTAGTCATATTAAAGTCAGTAATTTCCATTATAACTTAATTAAAATGCAATATCTACATACAACATTTTATTCTCCTCTCCTATATCAAATGAAACAATCCAAGTTATATCTTAAATGTATGGGAATTAATCAATTATTAGTTCAGAGAAGAGGTTAAAATTCATGTACAATAACATTTATTTTATATTTTACAGTAGTAATTCAAGCACTTGCCTGTTAAAAATTATTTTAACAGTTAAACTACAATTTTCAACACATAGGAGTTAATCAATTATTAATTCACAGAAGTTAACAATTTATTAACAATGATATTTATTCTACATTGTATAACAGTAATTAATACAGTTGTCTAATCAAAGCATATTTTTCAATAAAATTTCCTAATTAATGTTTATATTTTAAATTAAGTCACAATGATTCATTCATTAAGAACAGTCAATTGTGTTATACAGTTGCAACAAAAACTGAACTATTTCAAAATTTGGAACTATCAGCTTTAATATTGTTCATTTTTCCATATTTACAATTCAACAGAAATGAATAATACCTAGAAAATAAAATAAACCAACAAATAGGAGAATCTTAGAAGATTGTATACTGAAAAGCATCAAAATTTATTCAGTGCTAATAGTTCAGATATACTTCAGGTGGAAAAAAGCAATGCTTTTTATCCTGAATTTTTGGAAATCTGAAATCAAATTTTTTCGGAATTTAGTAAATCTTAAAGTGCATTATCTTCACTTAATTCTTTTATATTATTATTTTAGTTATCGTATCAATTTCATGTTGTCTTTATAGAAACTCATCAGCTTTAATACATATGTTAATTAAATATTAACAAGCTGAAGGAAGCTTATCATGGTTAATACTTTTTAAATATATTGGAAATACAAGTAACTACAAACATGAAGCTGTAAATAAATACTTTTCCAATCATAAACCGAAATTCAATATATAATTGAGTCCAACGAATTCTGTTCGTTGTACACTATTGTAAAAATGAGTAGTTCGAATAAAATAAAATTATTAAATTATAAAACTGAAAATGTTCCGGCCCACATTTGCTAACATTCAATGTATCTCTCATTAATTTCTTTTACCAATATTGCATGCTTCAAATAATTTACAGATGACTAAATAAAAATTCTATAAACATTCTAAGTACCTATTATTTTCACTAGAAAATTGTTTATAAATTAAAATATTTCATTTAAAACTTAGAAACTAACACGCTTATTTTGAACCGATTAATTCCGTTTAAAACAGTCCGAATTCCAACAATCAATAATATAAATATTAAATACTTACAAGAGTAAGAATTGTTTTACTTGCCGACATTTTTGTGAATTTCTAATATTAACAAAATAAATTTTCTACCGATACTTTGGGAGACTCGTTAACCGGAGGACGCTTGAACCCCCCATTTGAAGTTGAAAGGGGGGAGCAGTGTGGGGGAAGAAGCACTGGAGGACGGATTTCATTCCGGTAGTGATGGAAATGGGGGAATCGATGTATGGTTGCTTACGGAAAAGCTTTTTTCGCCAAAATTTGAAAATTTATTTATCCGCCAAGAATGAAGCGCATTTTTGGAATGTATAGGGTGGAGTGTGGACGAATGTCGGTTGTATCTATGATGAAGGCAGACCTTATTTATGCACGATCTTTTTTAATAAAAGAATAATACCGTGTTATAATATATTTATTTTTGCTCATAATTAAGTTTTATGAATCTAATTTTTGACTAGAAATTAATGTTGACTGTGGCTGGGAACTTGGAAAAGCTGAATTTTCTACAGGCGCCTTCTATTTACAATTAATTAAATGGCAAGAAACTAATATGTTAACTCATAATTAAATTCTATCTTCTATTGGTTTGTTAAATGAAATTTAAAGTTTTCACAAAGTAATGGAATGAACTTACAAGTTTCATTTAAATTCTTAATGGAAGCTAAAAATGATGCTTTATTCGGAATACAAATTCAATGTAGTTTTAATTTTATTTCTTGCAATTTGGCTGTATTCATTGGAAAGTATTTTAGTTTTTTTTATACTATTAATTTTAATGCCCATATTTTGTTTGTTTGTTGTTGTACAAAGCTAAATGTTTTTTTAAAAATTAGCTAAAAATTTTTTTAAATGATGCTTTTAAAAAATTATATATATATTTTTACCTAATTAAGTAATAAATTAGTGTTATAGAACATTTAAAACATTTTTTATAACTGCAGGCATGCTTTCATTTTGTTATTTGCTAGTATTTATAGTAGCAATAAAGCATTTATATTTTGTGGTCTAAAAATTGCAATAATAAAAATCTATAATCTCTTTCTTGCAGTTTTGTCCATTTTTTTTTTTTTTTTAATGTGGATAATGTGCATGATGAACTCTTTAAAATTTGTTTTCAAATTGAATAATTCATACTTGTAAAAATCTGCATTGTAAAGATATATATATATATAATTTTAGCTAAGTTTTTGATAAAATATGGCTTATTCTCTGTTAAGAAAGTATGATAACCAACAATCCTCAAAGGAATCATCAAAATATTCAATATTTTCTATTTAATAAAAACTAATTTTTGTTTTGTTAAAATAAGATTTATATTGAATTAAAAATTATATGCATAAGCTGATTAATATTACATGATTTTAAAAAGTACTTTTTCAATACATATATTTCTTATTCTAATTTATTAATTTTTTTTTTCATAAATGCTTAATACATTTATTTATGCATACAGCAATTTAATTCTTCTTTTAATGCTAAAAATCAGAATTTTGATTGAAAGTAGCCAAACTAAATTTGAAAAGGTAATAGAATCAATTTATTTCTAATTATACGATTGGTGTAATAATATTTTAAAAGAAAATTTGTATTAAAAATTCTAATATCGTGGATAAATTTGTTCTAAATGTTGAATTTTCTACTTCTATAATAATGCACAGAAGTTAAAACTTTTAAAGAAAATTTGGAATGTAATTTTTAATTTCAAAAAATAAAAATTATTTTTTAATTTAATATAAAAATATTAGTGTATTCTAAATTAGTCAATAGAATTTTCAATGAAATTGTAAAATATGATTTGTTAATTTTTGAATAATATTTAAGTCATATTTTATTCAACACTTACATTTTCTCAAGAAATTTTTCTTTTTCTTAGTTTTTTGAAACTTAATTTCTTTTCATTTTGATTTTCAATAATAGTTCATGAAATAAAAATGATTTGCTTCACAAGCATTCATTATTGTAATATACAAATGTATATTAGTTAACCAAACCATTAACAAAATAAACATTTACTCCACCTTAAAAAATGCTATACTAATATTGTTTTAACTGATTCAAATGAGTGGATAAATACCAAGTGATGAATAGTTCTGAGATATTGTGTAAAAAAAATTATAAAGGATGATGAAAATCCTTAAAACCTATAAAACTTATATAGTTTATTTACCTACTTTATCTTTTAGAATTAAGGTTTTGACTAAATTATTAAAAAAGACAATTTCTATGAGGATATAGAAAAAAAATGTTTTAGGAAAAAAAAAAAAATTGGAAAATAATCTTTTTTGTTTTAAAGTAATGAATAATTAAAATGGAATAATGAATTTTAACACTGTTTATGTTAAATTGAAAAAAATTATTTACAATTTAGAATCAATAATAAAAATAATCATAATCTCTGAATCAAATTATCCGCAAATTCATTTGTTCAATAGGAATTTAATAACTTGGAGAATATGACTTTAGTCACTTGGAGACTTTAAATCAACTTCCATTGTCCCCATTACAAAAACGTAAAGAAAGGCTTATTTCCAAAAATAATTTAGTATTGATTCAATTCACCTTCAGTAAAAATTTTAAATTACTAACGCAAGTAGGTTAAAACTGTATGAGTGGTTTACATATATCAATTGGATCAATAAAAGAAAATAGATGGCAATCAACTGAAGACAGATTTTATTCATTACAGAAAAAAGGATGGACAGAGAATGAATAATATCAGAAGGATCACAAAATATGTTCTGATCATTGTTTTGATGAAGGAGTTTGTATGAAACCAGTATTTTAAAAATCAAAGTAGTTTTGTGCATTTTAAATGCAACTGAAAGAACTTCCTGGGCCATTGTATTCACAAAAGAAGAAAAAAGAAATCTTTTAGCATATGAAAGAGCAGTTGAACTTGGATATGTATCATATAATTGGGAACTTGACAGGAAAAAAAAAAAAAAACTTAATGAACAAAGAGAAAGCACAATCATTTACAATTGGAATATATGAATAATATATTCTCAAGATATTGTATCAAAGCTGATAATCTATACAACTCCTCTCAAAATTCAAATTCTACCTCTAAAACATGATTCTTATTAATGCTTAAACCACAGCCTGAAAATTGGAAGGAAAAAAATTGAAAACAGTATCTTTCACTTTTGTTTCCAATATCATTTTAAATAATAATAATAAAAAAAAAACTTTCTTTTTTATTTAGTTAAAATTACTTTTTAAAAAATCGTCTACCTCATTATTATTCATTGTCACTAAAAAGAATTTAAATTAAGTATGTTAAATGTATGGTGTGTTATTCTTTGTTTTTTTATTAATTTTTTAAAAATTTTATGAAATAAAAAAAATTATATGCTTTCCTCCCTTTCTCTCTTTTATCTTTATACTTTTTCTGCCTCTTTATAACATTAGCATATAAGATCATACAGGTTTTTTTTATATGAATACAATTAATTGAAAAATAAATAACCATTGTGGATATTAATCCTTAAAATTAGATACCTGAATGCCTTCACTAATCAACTCGCACTAAAAGAAAATTTTACTTTTGAAGAAAAATAATTATTTTGCGAATAAAAGAAACCTTGGTTAATGCTTCAGAAGAAAATTTCATAATTCCCAAATGTATTTTTTGAAGTTTTAAATACTAAATCTGAATGATAAAATGGTATTTTAACAAAATTTCGAATATGACTGTGTTCATTTACCTAAGCATTTTTATTGAACAAATAAAATATCTTGAAGGGTACGAGAAATTGTGTTGTTTCAAGATGTCATAAGGAATTGTTTACCTCGTTTGTAGATTTTTCAGCTACTACTGCAAACATAATATTCCATTTTTTTTTTCAAAGATTATTGTTATCAAATAATATTATTGATGTCATACTGCTTTTTTTTTTTTAATCACTATATTGCATACAAACAAACGCGTAATGTTGAGTGACAGAAAAAACAAGTTTAAATTAATGACAAAATAATAAATTCATCTTTACTTGATTAGTTAAATTTTGATAGTCTTGGGAAGGAAATGAATTTTATTACAATAATAAAAATTATTGTAGAAATACATTCTAAAATATTTGTTTAGTTTATTTATATTAAAAAGACAATTGTATGATAATGAAATTGATATCAATAAAAGGATTTTGATATTAAGTTTGGAAAATGGTGTTAGTATCATTTTTGTACAATAATATATTTTGGGAATTATAAGAGGAAAACATCAACATTTTGTTTAGTTAAAATTATAACTGGAAATTTTGATGCATTGCATCAAAGCACACGCTTTCATCTTTTAAAGCATGTTTGATAGATTTTCAGTTTCTGGAGTCGGCAGTCTGTCTTATAACTCATGTTAAAGTATAGATAAATCTATGAACAACTATATATTTCTTCAGTAAGATTGAAATTACAATTGCATATCTGTATATTGACCTAATGTCATTCTTTGATTTCATATCCACCGGAATGCAGCATCTTGTAAAATTTTTATTCATCTACTATTCTCTTTAAAAGTGAAGGGTTTTTTTTTATCAATTAATTTTAATAAACATTATTTTGATATTTTTCTCTTTTTTCTTTAGCATTTTAATCATCAAAATAAAATTGCTTAAATGTAGTTTCTCAAAAAAAGCTTATTTACAGAAAAGTATTTCTTAGCGCAGTAACCGATGCTTTTATGAGCATAAAGAAAGAAAAATAGATACTTATGACAGTTCTGTAATTGATTTTTCCACTTCCATCTACTTATCTATCTCTGCTGCTTATGAAAGGCTACCCCAATTTGCTTACGGCAACAAAACCACCGGGTGGTGGTAAGCAGATGCGCTCTTATCTAGTATCATATGTGCTAAAGTTGTAGGATTAACGGAATTTAATTACCTTTTAGAGAAAACTTGGTAAACAGTTAGAAAAGCTGTAGGGAATGCATATTTCTCATTCTTATAATGCGAGTGATTGATGGATAATGATTCTTTTTTATGGGATAATCAACATTTTTCCCACGCGAAACTTGATAATTACACTTTAACCCATGCCTGGAGATGGGAAAATTCAGTGAACTCATGATCTAATTTCCTTCAAACAAATGACTTCATTTTATAAAGGCAAATGAATAAATTTTTATTGAATTAAAAAAAAGACAAATTAAGGAATAATTAAACAGACAGTTATTTGTTTACACAAATGATATAACAAAGTATTTGACATTCGCATTGGTCTGTGAATATCCATTTTGAACGGATGATTTTTAAGTAAAGTTGATTAAACTGAATCTATTTTTCCCCTGTAGCATATAAATATTACAAACACTTGATAAAGAATATTGGAATTATTATTACGATTTATTTCTTATTTAATACTTTTTTATCGGTGTATTTTAGTCAGTTTTTGAGTTCGCTGTTTTGAACTGCATTTTAATATAGTTAATGTTTTGATAGCAATAATGGACAAAACCATTTTTTATACAACCATGTCGAATGAGTTTTATTTCAATATATAGTATGTATATATATATAGAGAGAGATTAATTAAAATTATAGTTGTAAATTTTGATAAATTGCCTAAAAGTACACATTTTTATCCTCTAAATCACGTTTGCTAAATGTTAAGCTTTGGGGAGGCAGTCTGTCTTGTAACTCATGTTAACATATAGATAAAGACATTAATAATTATATTATTCTTCAGTAAGACTGAAATTACGAACGGGTATCAGCATCTTGTTCTAACGTTATTCTGTTGATTTAATATTCATTAAAAAGGACCGAGAAGAGCTATTTGGAAGACAGCATATAGCAAAATTTTTATTATTTTTATTAATCTGCTTAATGATGAAGATTTTTAACCAAAAAATTTTTATAGCATGAGTTTTATATTTTCCTCTTTCTTGTTTGGTATTGTATTCATCAATGAAAGAAATCGCTTAAAAGTAGCTTCTCAAATAAAGGCAATCGTTTTCAAAAATAAATTCAAGTTAAAATATCGATTTTTTATTTATTATTTTTTTTTTATTGGGCCCGATTTTTCATTCGGTTGACATGTCTAATTTTTCTGAAAAGGATGTTGCATTACTTACAAAAATTTTAACATGATTAAATTTATAGAATGGATGTTGTCTCTGAATTAAGTTAGAACATTTATAAGGCAAAAACATATTCGAGATTTCTGAAGGCTAGACCGTTCGACCGAAAGTTGGTTCGTAATTTGAATAATAAATGTTCACTAAGAAAAGTTTTTAAAACTGCAAATAGGTTTTTTTTCTTTAAAAATTTATTGACGTTTTAACCCTTTGTCTCAAAAACTTCGGAGCGTATTGTTGCATAGAAGTCATTCTTATGCCATTTTAAAATTCAAAATATTAATTATTCAGTGATATCAATTTTATTTCTGTGTAATTTCTTTTCATATTTTAATTAAATATTTGAAAATATTTTAAAGAATATTTTATAATAATACTTTCTAGTACCTTTGTTACAGGGTTGGTCTTAGAAAACGCGAGGCCCAATCTGAAACTATTTTCTATAATACTTATTTCTAGACAATTTTTACCAGTTATATAAAATAACTTTTGTAAAAAAAACCACTTTTTAAAAGATATTCTAATTAGTGAATTAAAAGTAGATTTAAAAAAATTTTAATTGATTTTTAAAAATTTTTTTAAATTATTGTTACTATTCCCCTTTGGCAACTAGCTGGTTTGCCTAGAATTAGCATTTGCTTTTCAATTAAATATTTTATGTAACTTGCTCTCTTAATAGATTCTCAAGCAAAATGTTTTTAAGCTTCAAATTTTTATAAACATATCACCGATACTATTATAGAAGCCTTTCCTTATTCTGTTCGTTCTTCGATGCCTTTCTCTAATTTTCTATGAGCTCCCGTAAAATGTAAACTTGAAATTGAAGCCGGAATTGATAAAACTTCAATAAATACATTTTTTAAAAACCAAACACGTCTTTAAAAAATATATGAGTTCAGAATTAATATCTAATTTGTATTACAGAATATTTACATATTTTATGAATTAAATAAAAATAAAATTCAATAATATTTTCTTTGGCCTCGTCATAAAATTTTATTTTTAATTTTGCTTTCTAAAAGATTTAAATGACGTAATATTTTATTTTATTTCAATTAAAAAAGTACTTCTGTAAACGATTATGAAGTCTAAATTTTATACGATCCTTCAGACCTAGGAATCCTATTCAGTAAAATAATCTTGACCATCTAACATTTCCATCTTTGCGGCAAATCTGACCGAGTTATAAAGCCTTGAATATCCTTATTTTAGGACAATCAAAAATGTAATTATTTTAGATTGATCAATCTTGGAGAATCTCAGGGCACTGATTTTGTATCTTCGAGGCAGTCAATGGAGTTCCGCGTTTTTATAAAACAGTGACATTCAAATTGTCATAATTCACTCTGTTTTGGTCACAAAAGGGCGAACTTTATTTTTATATAATATAACAAAATATACATAGAAAAATTATTAAAAGCATGCCTCATATTTAAGTCAACTCAACATGGGAAAATAAACCAAACCTTCATATCAGTGGGAAAAGGCTAAGATGAGGTATTAGGAGCAACAATGTAAATGGTTTCAGTTTCTCTTCAGTAATAAAATAGAATGTTGTAAAATAAACTTAAAAACTTTTAAAAAAATTTTCATCATTAAAAAGATAATGTTTTGAATTATAAGATGCTGTACAAATTGTTTTTCTGCTATAATATTTTCAGAAATTATTGCAAAAACACCAAAATTTCACAAATTTTAATTAACTGAAAATTCAAAAAATCCCACCGAAATTTCAAATTTCCGCACTGAATATATGTGCAAAATTTGGTTGTTATAGATCAAACGATTTTCCCTGTACAGTACTAATACAAACACACACAAATTTATCTTTATAATTAGTGCAGATTATATGCATTGTGTAATTTAAAAATAAATTGTTTTTTTTTCCTCATATTCAGTACCGGATGACACTACTCATGTGAAATTAAAAATTAAGTAAATTGACAAGTTAATTTCTAGCAAAATTATGTATAGTCATAGAGAATACAAACGTGTAGTGCAATTTTGAACTGTGTCACTTGAGAGGGTGAATAAAAATTCCATAACAAAACTTCATCTTTACAAACATGAAATGCATTATCTACTAATAATAAAGCGCATTATTAGTAGAGCGATCTTTACTAATAATATATGTGTTTGCGCGTTTGTATATCTGGGTGTTGACGCTCTATTAATCAAACCGTAAGACATAAGCTACCAAACTTAGTACGCACTTACTATGTTGGACGGATAAAATGTGCACTTCGGAGCAATTTTTTAAAATTTCATTTAGAATTTTAATTAATTAAAAATTAAGCAAGTTCTTGATGTTTTTTCCCCTCGATAACTTTCGAAAATATTACAGTATAAATGTTATTTTTATATATTCAGAAATTTTTTTTTCAATGATTGTAATTTTTTGCAGTATAAATATTTTTTTCATATTTAATCAATTTTCTAAAAATATTTTAGGCACATTTTCCAGCAAAAATCTTAAGAATTCTGAGCAAATATTAAGAATAATTATACAAAATCATAAGAATTCTTGATGAACACCAAAGTTATTATTAAATTTGCGAAAAAATGTTCAGTTTTCGTTTTACTGTGCGAATTATTATTTTGTCCTTTAAAAAAATTATGACTGGCAAAGCTGATCTCAGGAAAGTAAGCAATATAATTATCTAATTCTGCAAAAAAAAAAAAAAAAAAAAAAATCTGAAAAATTTACATTTAAAATATTTTTAATATGAAGAAAAATGCCAATTTTTGTTTTGCCCTAGGTTAGATTAGATTACAAAATTGTATTGTTAAAAGACTAAAAATATCAAAGTGCATCCACGATGGTTAGTGGCGTTGGCAGAAAATAAGGTAAATGCATAGTAAAATGAATAGAATCATAGAAGTCTTCTAATATAATATTTATGATAGACTATCTATCAAAATTCGAAGCTTATAAATAATTTGCTAAAGAAGCTATTAATACCCAGTTACGTAAAGTATTTAATTGAAAATTTTAGCGGCCATTAACTTTGGCTAGCCAGTTGGTCGGTGATTAGTATTAAATAAAATGTTGCTATAGATATAGCTCAGCAATAGAATGGAAATCACAAATAGAAATTAACGCTAAATAGAAAATGATTAAAACATCTTTTTCACACGGATTAATAAACCAAACATACTCGTAAATTTATATATACTTTAAAACATATCCTTTAATATTTAATTCATGAATGCACATAAGCTAGCCAACAAATGGACAAAAATTTGTATACTATTTGTAATAAGTAAATAGGTCACTATACTATTTATTTCAGTGACTTAACAAAGATTTATGAAAATTCTTTATTTGGTACAAAAAGAAAATTGAAATGCAAGAACATTGTCAGAAATAAATAATTCTTAGGACTAATAAATAATTTTTAGGAAATAATTTGTAGGAATAATTGAAAATTCATAGATCATTATTGTCGTTTATTATTAGGGAGCAATTTTTCTTGTTTTTATTTCCTTTTGCGAACTTTTTATATAAATCCGAAATCCAGCTGATTTCAGATCCAATCGATATAACTGCCCAACAATTTAAGCGTCCTTGCTGAATTAATGATCGTAAGTTTGTTTTATAATTAATGATTTAATGATCGTAAGTATGTTTTATAATTAATGATTTAATGATCGTAATTAATTTCAAGTTGGAAAACTTTCTTTCTACAAATGCTAAAGAAACTGAAACTGTCAAGAGAATCCGTAGATGAATATATAAATTTGAAATGCGTCTTATCTGTTATCACAAGCCAGAAATTCAAAATTTTCATGGTTTTTTTTTTTAATTTTTTATTTTATTTTATTTCCAAATGCATTCTTCAATTTCCTCACAAAGCATTCAACTATCATATTTTCATTCAAAAAAGAAATCGGAATGGGATTTTTTCCCCTTCTGCAAATTATTTCACGGAAAAAAACTATATTATTCGAAATGTTCCCATTAATGACATATGGATAAATGCGTCTTGTTAAAATGGTGATTAATAAAGAAAAATGTTGATAGAATATCCATAACTACTATAATGAAAAAAAGTTTTAAAAATTTAAAAAAAATACTTATTTTTGTGAGCATTTGAGCTCACAAAAGTTAAAATAAAATTCTTAAAAATAACCCTTCAGGATTACAAGAGAATTCGAATTAAGAACAAATATCTTGTTTTTGAATAAAGTCAGTGCAGAATAATAATATCATATCAGAATAATAATTTCATAAATTCACATTTCCTAGTTAAAAGGCTTTTATTTAAAAATTCCTTTATTCAAATTTTATAGAAAACACCACTTTTATAATGAACCAGAAATCAATGCATAAAATGCTAATTATTTTTTAAAGAAGAAATGCCTTGAAATTTTTATTTTTTACTCATGAAAAGTTTCGCCACAGATCCATTAGTAAATAGCATGTTAAGTGGATAAGAAGTTAATTTTCGTTGCTGAAGAGTTTTAACTTTCCGAATTCTTCTAAATTGTAAATTCTAAAAAAAGATAGAAATAATGATAGACAAAAAACTGGTAACAATGATGGGGAAAAAAAAAAAAAAAAAAAAAAAAAAAAAAGCTGATACAAAATTAGTAGTAACATTGAAAACGGCTTTGAGCTTTTTTTTTCAACAGTGAAATATATATTGTTGCAAAATACGTTTAAAATATATTTCAAAAAATTTATTAAATATTGTAAGAAAAATTGTATGATAAACAAATTTTGTATCATTAAAAGGATATATATATATATATATATATACTATTTTTCTACTGTAAACTTTTAAAAAGTTATCCTGAATAAAGACCAATATTTCGCTTAATTTTTAATTAATTAAAAAAAATTTTAATCACTCTGAAAAGCACATTTCTACCCACCAAACTAAATATTTGCCAAATTTGATTGATACATGTCAAAAAGGCTGGTTTGTAAAGTCAGCACATGTACAGACAGTCAGAAGCTTTTTCCTTATATTTAAGTATCAAAATTTAGTTAAAATACCAATACTTTTTCTCACTAAACATTCTTGCCAGCAGGCTTATGTGTTTTTAGCAAAGACTAATCACTCCCTAGCCCCTTTTTTCAATGGGCTAAGAATGATTTATTGGACGTTTGACTCGTACGGAAATGTCTGGTCTCAATACGCTTCTCGTGCCCCCCCCCTTTCCCCTACTAAATCGACAAACTAGCTGTAAATTTTATGTTATGAACATACAATACCCTTCGTAAAAAGACTACTAGGATTCTTTTATGTTTGTTAAGGTCCATGGCAAGGCGGAAGAAAAATTAACCCTGTATGCAGGAAATAAGAAAGAGACCTTATGAACGTCGCCCAATTGGAAGCAATCGACTAAAGACCGATCCTGCTTAATTCTTGGTCTTATACTCAAGAATGTGTTTGATATTGTCGATATTAAACACCATTTTTATTTACTTTATTGCTGTTGTAATTAAGGGAAAAGAATAATATAAAGATAGATTAAAATGAAACCTAAAATACTATTATACTACGATATTTCGAATTAAAGGTTCGAATCACCTTAATATTTATTTTTTGTATAATTTCTGTGATAAATTTGAAAAGAGAATATAAGCAGTCTATAGAAAATATAAGGATCTTTTTGATCTGCCGTCAAAGACATTTTTTTCCTTAATCTGTTCTCTCCTAGCAGATAACAAGTGGTCCAGATCAATTACATGATGTCATTGATACCGGATAAGATTAATGTATTAATCATAGGAAGGAGTAATAGGATTTAATTGAACAAAATTAAAACACAGTGCCTGAAAATTTGCCATTGTAGGATATCCTCTTTCCGAAAACTAAGAGAACTGCTCCACTTCGGGCTCCTTCATGGGTTTTTTTTCTATCATTTTTCCTGACGGGTTTTCCAATATCCTTCTATTGATAGCGTTTGAAAAAGTCATAACAATAGTTTTTGATGCAAATTTAATTGAATTTTTTATTTCTTAAGATTTGAAGTCTGATTGGAAGAATTTACTTGATAAAAACAAATATCATAAATCCCATAATGGGTTTGAAGGGGTTTATACATTCCAGCTTATTTTCATCAAATAATCTACAAACAAGTTCATAACATTTTCAGAGAATAAATGTAGATTATTCAAAGAATAGTAGTTGATTAGAAAAGATATGTAAAAATTTATAGAAAAATTAAAGGTCCATGCTACACATTCAACATTAATATAACAATATAGGAGCATACCCGGTAGCTGAACATAAATGCTAAATAGAGAATCGGTCAATAAATTAATTTTGGATTTTAAGAGGAGTCGGTGCATAACTAAACAGGTATTCCATGTATGACATGGCTAGAGCCGAAGAAGAAACATGAGCTCTAATGTTAGCTAACTATGTAATAAATGATATAAGTAATGGTATAAGTAGACCCAATGATATAAGTAGACTGTTTTGTTTCACATTGAAAACACATTTACATTATAAGGATGATTATTGTTAGATGTATACTTTGGAAACGAAATCGAAATAATTAGGGATGTACCAGCTGCTTTCGGTGACCAGCTGGTCTGTCCATCATACATTTAGTATTACTTTAATTATGTCAATTAAAGTATTTGCAATAAATTTAATTTTTGTTAAATTAATGTATGAATTGCAAAAAAATAACAAGTTATATATAGTTGTAAATTATAAAAAATACTGTTTATGAGAATTTTTTTGAGAATTATTTTTTTAATACTTAATTTTAGTTTAATTCTTCTTTAATTCTTAGTTTTTTATGAGAATTACTGTTTAAGCAAACTATAATATATAAATAATTAACATAACCTTCGAAAAGAATTATCTTGCAGTTGATAGAAGACTTATTTAATGATTGAGCTAAGAAGTAAATATATTAAAACTAATAGAAAGTTAATTTTTAAAATTGCTTTTTATTAAATGATAGAAAAAAGCCATAAAAAGCTGGTCAAATAAAAAAATCAACTGTATTTTATTAAGGGAAAAAATGATGCTCCACTTATACCTAATTTCTAATTTTATGTTAACCTAAAATAAATGAAATAAAATAAATAAAAAATAAATAATAGAAATGAAAATAATAAAGTAGATTTGAATCTTCATCCAAAATATTATAGAAAGCCAAGATTGTAGATTTTAATTGTTTAGTTTTATATTATCTTTAAAAAATTAAAATGACAATAATATGCGCATAAAATTGTATTGAATATCACTGCAATGTGCTCATGTAGAAGTATAGTTTACTAAACCAATGAAAAATATTTTTGAAAAATATGTTTAAAAGTATTTTGAAAAATACTAAGATCAAAGAAGAAAAATATTGAATGGAATTAAAAAAAAAAAAAAAAAAAAGATAACTGAAAATCTAATTTTTTTAAAATTTAAAATGTTTTTGGTCAGTGATATATTTCGAAGTTATAAAGAAAATGCTGGAATTTTGTTAATTTTTTGTTAAAATTTTAATTTAATTTTTGAAACAAGATTTCTTAATATTGCTATCTAAGAAATAACTAATTGCCAGCCAAATTTGGAAGCTCTAAGTCCAACAACCTGCCTCGAAAGATGCAATTTATTGATAGCATGCCACCCTTTAAATTTTATTATATTAAAAGTATGAATAATTTTATCTCATATTTTTTAACAAAGAAAAATCGTTCAGCTTTGATTGAAAAATGAAAATGATTTGTCTTTCATTTACGATATTGCTGAAAATCAAAATTTAAAAATTTATTAAAATAAAGAATATCATAAGATTTTATACTTAAAAAGATATATATCTAAATATACTTTTATTTTAAAGATGAATTAAAATCTTTTTTTTTAATTTGGAAATATTTTCGAAAGTTATTGCAGAAAAACTTCAAACTTTTTCGCTGTTTTTAAATAATAAAAATTAAAAAATTGCTCTACCAAACATTACACTTTCCTACCCTCCAAAACATATTTATTCTTCTCTGCGTACACACACGCACGTTCTCTTTTATTAGAAAAAAAATTTGCATATAGTAAAAAATTTATATATATATATATATATTATATGGAGAGTCCTTGCAGTCAAATATTATTTCGAATCGCAATAACATAAAAGCATTTATTTATTCAAATTTCGCATGAAAATATTTCTATTATTTTCGACTGTTGGAGATGTTTTCTTTCAAATGAAAAATAATTATACAATAATAAAATAAATAATAAATAAATACATTTATATTTTCAATAAGTTATTTAATAAATGATAATTTTTAACAAATGACTTAAAAAAATTCTTAATAAATAAATACATTTTAATAATAATAAAGAATTTATTTACATCAAAATCAATTTAAAATAAAAAAAAATATCAGATGAATTTCTGAAAGAGTGTAAAAGAAACGAGTAAAGTTTGAGAAAGAGTAAAAGAAACGAAACAGTTTGACGATTTCAAGTTTTGGCGGAATAAAATAAAAAACAAAATCGCGTAATAGGAATTAAAAAGATTGGCATAATTCGCCACAAATACGCTTATTTGCCAAATCTTATAACCCCTATTATAGCTAATCCTGCAATTGGCATAGTTCTTGTTAGCGCCTATAGATGGCTGTAGACTGCTGGCGCCGTCTACAGGCACTAATTGGAACCTAGCTTGATCCTCCAATACGTCCTCCGGTTAACTCTACCCATACTTTGGAGAGCAAAAGACAACAAAGGTTACGGTCGTCAACTCAAAGTTACTGCCACTCGTTTAAAAGGAAATAAAATATTCGCACTTATTTTTAATGACTATCATTAATGGCAATTATTTTCGTTTTACTAGAAATAAACAATAAAGCTTCAATTAAATGAAAAAAACCTAAGTACAAAATGCATAAATGCATATAACATCTGACTACAATAAATTTTTATAATCACTCATTTTAAAGGAAAAAAAATATCTGATACTTCTTATCGAACACAAATATTGGAGATCATTTTTAAATACTAATTTAGTTTTTATTTATGAGCAGCATTGTGTTAGTTTTCCTTTATTTATTATTTTGATATTTAACAAAAGCGTGTTACTCATTTTTGGGAATCGGATTTAAAGAGACGTATTACGCAATACCCTCTTTTGCTTATTCAAATTTCAATTCTGCACCATCGCCATCTGCCGTTTATAGCTGTAAATTGACGTGGTAAACAACATTTATTTTGTTGAAGTAGATCAGTGTTGCAAATTAAAAAAGGATGTCAGCATATTTTCCCCTTATACTCTTTGGTAGTTTGTTGATTGAGTGCTATTTTTGAAAGAGCTGGTATTTTTATGGGTATAAATGCTATCAAAATAAAGCAGTGTGGAAAGTACATGATAACATTCTAAAAAACGCATTGTCGCAGTACGTATTATAACTTGTCCCACCCCTTATTGCATCTTTTGATTTGGTTAGTAATTTATATTGTATGAGAAAATTTGAGTGTTTCAGGTAGTTTCATTATGTATCAATATCATTGTGATACCTTCTTTTCGTTGGATACTAAAAATTCTCTGTTTATGTTATCGATGCATTGTACATTTCCTGGTAAACAGATCTTCATGACGAGGTCGTTTACGCACATGACGTGATTGTTATTTAAGATGTTCAGTGCATTGTTTATCTTTCACGACCAACACATTTAAGGTTTAAAAAAAAAATTGAAAAAGGTGAATTTAAAAATTAGGTAGAAATTGCTGTCTGGAATCATAAATAAATATATAACTTTAAAATTGCTAACTAAGTCTAATTAATAAACATTGTTCAACATTTGTGTTTGTTTTGCTTAAAAATAACATTTTTTTGTATGTTTCTTGTTTAATTTAGTTTTATAAATTTTTATGGAATTTATCATTATTTTCTTATAAAGACTGTGTGAAAGACAGAAATGAAATGAAACTGATTTCGAATATCTTTTTTGTTAATTTGTAGATGGGATCATTTGACTCTTATTTTAATATTTTGTAATAATGTAGATTTTTAAATCTAGTATTTAAGATATATTTTATATTTATTATTTAATTATAAAGAGCTTCTTAAAAAATCTCTTACAGGTTGTATAAACTATGTAGTTATCTCAAATTTTATGGTTCTACTTTTTGAGTTTCTTCTGAAGCAAACCAGAAGGTCTAACAAAAAGGAAGACCAGAACAGTATGTCGGGCTTGTCGGGGTCCATTCTTCCTCGGGATGTAAGGAAGGCTGGAATTTTAAGAAAGTTGAAAGTAAAGAAAATTCTTTCTTAATTTATATTTTTGTTATTGAAATAGTGTTTGTTTTTTGGTGCAGTTTTATATGCATTTTACTTTTAGTTGAATAAATCAGTTTATCACCTTTTGATTATACTTTTTAATATCTGTATTAAACCTGAAATTAACTTTAAAAATTCTTTGTCGTGTTCAGTGTGTAATATAATTATTTATTTAGCTAAGATTGCATGAATTTTTGATTTTTCAAGAAAATGTAGTTATTTAAAATATTCTAATTCAGCAGTTTATGCATTTCGAATTTTTTAAATTGTCTTTTATTGATGCTTATTTTTTTGTGTATTTTTCTTGATTTTTAAAGTATATTTTTATAAAATAAAATTGTTAAATAATTTTTTAATGATTTGTTATTTGTTTACATACTAGATTATATATTTATTGAGCCATTTTTTTAATGATTATCTTGATGCATTTGACTGTATTTGAATATATATGTTTGTTTGTTTATATATTTGTATTATTTTTTTTAAAATATTATAGTGAATATGTAAAAAATACTGTATGTCGCGAGTTGTTCTATATTCTATAGAATTTTATATATTTTTTTTAAATAAATGTTAATATCTATTTTTCTTTGCAGACTATGAAAAAGAAGTATTTTGTTTTAAGAACTGAATCTGAAAGTGGACCTGCTAGACTCGAATATTATGATAATGAAAAGAAGTTTAAAGCTGGCAGTACAGCTAAAAGAAGTATTCCTATTAAGACTTGTTTTAATATTAATCGCAAAGTAGATGCCAAGCACAAATATGCTATTGCATTATATACAAAAGATGACTGTTTTTCTGTGGTTACTGAAAATGAACAATCGCAAGAAGATTGGTTGAATGCCTTGTTGGAGTTGCAATTAGATGGACCTTGCATGAATGGTGGGGCAAAACTAAAGCCAAAATTTGGTATATATATTCATATTTTTTTTAAAGTTTGATAGGTTATAGAATATATTGATATCCATCATCTTCAAAGGATTTTGGAATCGATAATACTAAAATATATAATAGATACTAATGTAAATAATAAAATAAAATAGTTGTATTTAAAAATGTAATGTAGCTTTCTTCCATTCAAAATGTAATGTAGCTTTCTTTTTCTTTTTTACCAGACTTTATTTCTTTCTCCCTATATGGTTTATAAATGTTCCGATGCTTTTATTAAATCTATCCCACTGTGCTTGTCTTTGTAATATATTACATTTACCTTCAAAAGCATCCTGGAACTTTTAAAAATATTTTTCAAATATAAAGGAATTACGGCATTTCCTGCAGAGCAAGTAGAGATTATAATGATAATTTAATCAAATTTGAATATATAAAACTGCATATTACTTATGATAACACATAAAATGCCCCTATGCTCCATTACAATCGGTAAATTACAAAGGTGGATGCTCTGTTGCAATAGGGTATCTCTTGACAAGTCTCTTCTTTTGTCAAATTTATGCTTTAAATTGTTTTCAGAACTCTGTGCTTTAAATATATAGTTACTATTCTTAGAAATAACTTGATTTGTTGAAGAATCCATCTTTTTCCATTAGATCTTTTAAATTCTGTTTTGTAGTCAATTTAATGGGACCATAAAATCAAATGTTTCTAATAAAAGCAGTCAGTCTGCTTATATATAGACAAAGCATATTGCTTAACCTCTTCAGGACCATTGCACAGAGAAGGAAGTCCTGTAAAGGCACCGAATGCTCCAAAATGGAGCGTTGTCACAAGTCCACACATTTTTAATAGTCATGTGTAATTTTACCAAAAAATATTCTTATACATTTTTTCTCTTTCTTCTGAGTATCAGAAAATTTTTGATGGGAATAACAATAACCTTGCAATCTGTGGTACATTCATTCTTGATTAAATTATCTTTTATATTGATGTTGATGTATTTATTGAATATCAAACAGCATCATAATCAAACTTCAAATGTAACTGTCTTAAATGTAAATGTCTTTTTAACTTGCTCCTATACAAAGAAAGTATTGCTACTGCTAAAAATTTCTTAAATTCTGAAAACACATTTTTGGTTTGTTTGTGAACATAACTTGTAAACATTTTGAGTTTTAGTTTCAATTGGCTAGAATAAAGGCATCCAAATTGCATATCGAATTTTTTATTCATATCAATTAATGTGCAAGATTCTGAAAATAAAAATCTAAGCACTTGTGGCATTCTTGACTTAACTGAAAGTCTATAAATTTTACAAGTGATGGGGGGGGGGTAACACCTTTATTAGCGATTATGCAAGAAAGCTCTGGTCTGTCTTAAATAATATTATAAATTTAGTAAAATTCCCTTTTGTTCAAGAAATTCAGTGCATGAATTTCTTGATAAATGAATAAACAGAATGAAGAAAAACAGACACAAATAAAACAATTTCCTTAGACAAGTTATTTACTGTACAAGGCTTACACATACAATTATCACTTAAATCATTAGATTTCTGTACTTAGAAATGTGTTGGTTTAATTGAGAACAATTTATTTTTACTCTCTCCCTCTTTTTGTGTTAGAACTTTGTTCAGTATTAAATGGTTAATAGGTTGTTTTTTAATGTTGGCTTAACATTTGTAAATTATTAAAAGTTTTAAGGTAGCTTAGCATTTTTTTTTTAAAATTGAAGTTAGAGAATGTCAGAGATGCTTTATTTCAGGATTTTTATAATTCTGTGTGCTAAATAAAAGATTAAGGACTAAATTTATTATTTTAATTATCTGGTTAATGCAATCCTTTGGCTTTCTAGAACATGTTTGGCAAGTTACCGTTGGCGATAAATCATTAGCTTCCTCAAGAAATATGAAAGGTCTCTACAGGCTTTGTTTAACTCCAAGTGCATTAGCTTTGATTAAGGTGGACCAAACTGATAAGCCAGAAACACTGGAATTTCCTGTAAGTTCATTTTAATGGTTATTGATAAATTCTGTGCATCTTTTTGACAGTGACAGAAAATAAATGTTGTACCCTTTTTTATAGCTTATGAGTATTAGAAGATGCGGACACACCAACAATTACTTTGTTATCGAGCTTGGTCGATCCTCGGTAACTGGGGCTGGTGAACTCTGGTTAGAAACAGAAGATGTTGTCATAGCTCAAAACATGCACGAAGTTACATTAAAGTGAGTACATGTAGTTTGCATTTGCATCTTTACCTTTCTAATGTGCCAGTTGTTATTTTGATTATTTTCTTACCATACAATTCTATTTCATCAAGTTTAATGTGAAAGAGAGGGCATTATATTTTTCAGTTAATGAGCATTGGCAAACATCCTTTTTGCTTTTTCATATTTACTTTTTAATGTATATTTCTATTGTATTCAGCAGTTTTATATTGACTTTTATTTCTTTGCTAGAGTGGGGGAAAGGCAACGGCAATATTAATACTTAACATATATTTATTAAGAAAGGACATATAACTTAGCACAGACAAAACATTACTTAATTGGCATAAAAACATACATATATTGTATCAAGCATAAGGTAGATGATGAATGCGAGTGACACGTCTTGTCTACTCACAGCTGCTGCTTTTCATCCTTGATGTTAAAAGATCATATAGGACTATTCATCTTTGCATCTCATGTGAAGAGATAAAATAGGACTGTTTCTTGTTTCCTATACGCCATGCAATATATTTTTTATGTATTTTTATAATACTTCTGTATTTTTCTTTTGTATTTTTATAGGTTACTCAAATATTTTTCTTGTAATTTAATTACTTACAAAAGAAAAAAAAAGTGTTGAGTTCATAAATTATTGAAGACACTAAATTTGCTAATATGAAAACTTGAATTCAACTTCATTTGATTATTATATCATCAGGCATTGTATATATAATGTAAGCAAGAAAATTATTACATGCATTCTGAAAATGTGTTACAATTTGCTAGAGTTTGTACATTTACATGTGAGTGTAGTGATCTGCATTGATGCAGTTTTGTGTAAACATTTTTGTTATAGGCTTATTTCTTTTCTGAATGACAAATAACAATATAATAGATTATAACTACCTTTATGGGATTAATTTAATCTTTAAAATATAATAATTTTTTACTTTATACTGGATTTTGGGTAGATTCCTATAAGAAGACTACCTATTGCAATGGTTTTCATGACAAGACTTCGGAAAAATTTCTGCAGATCTTCTCTGAGTATGGTCCATAGGACCCCAAACCCAAAAGTGCATAATATGCATATAACACTAGTTAGAAAACTAACTAGAGTCATTTTGTTTGAATTTTGACCAGCTTGGAAAATGTTAGAAATGTAAAAACCATGGATGAGTTCATAAATGGGCTATCTGGCTCAAAAAGGGTGGAAGTGGTGGGGGGAGGGTGAAATATTCATTTTGCTATAGCTTCCCTAATAATGAAGATAGAAAATTAATCAAAATAGTTCCTCATTGCTACAAATAACTTTTGCATTTAAAATTTTTCAGTAAATCCAATATCTTCGAAGTCGGGTGATTTTTCAAGCCATAATTTTGATTGTTTTTAACATTGACAAATTATGTTACAGGTTTTAAAAAAATGAAATAAGTCTTGCTTTTCATTCATTTCCATGTCTTTAAATTGTTTCAGTGCACATGGAGTAAAGATTAAAAGCTTAAATAAAACTAATTAAGATAAAGAAGAAAAAGATTTAAGGGCAACATTATACAAAAACGATCAGTTTAAAAATTTCCAGAAGCTGCATGTTTTTTAGCTCATTACATATAATTTTTAAGGAACTTTGTTATTCCGGAGCTTTTGTTAATTTGATGTCTACCGCATTACTAAGAATATGCTGTATTAAAAAAAATCTTTAAAAGACAATTATGACTTTAACACTAATATGAGTACTTTTATTAACCAAGTAATTAGTTCCCAGAGAAGATCGGAGATATGTTAATCTATTGACTGTTCACCAATAACATGTGGTTAAACCTAAAATTTGCCAATAGTATGTAGTTAATAATAAATACAATTGTGCAAAAAAAAAAAAAAAAAAAAAAAAAAAAAAACATAATTTTTTAATATAATTAATATATGTAAATTAAATATTTAAATGTGTTATAATAAGATCTTGTTCCAATATTATGAAAAGCAGACCGGTTTATTTTTCCAACCAATATAAATGAAAAATTATTCGCCACATTTGTGCTTACTACCATAAAATGTTATTTTTTTGTATTTGATTGAAAGAACAATATTTCCAATGATAGTCAATTTCTTCAAATATAGTTAAGATGCAGAGATAAATTTTCAATTCTTGTTGAATAATACAATCTTTTGGCACTTGCTAAGAACTTCACGTTTTTCAACAGTATGAATTTTGTAATAAGCCGGAATTTGTATATTTTTTATATTTGTATTTGATATTTATTTTGCAATAAATATTAAATTATTTTATTAGAAATATAAACATTACCTATGGTTGCTTCAACATGTAATATTTGATTTTTACCTTATCATATACAAAGTTTAGAAAAGGTACTGTAATTATCAGATTTAAACTCGGGATTTTGACGTTTTTCCATGTTTTAGATGTCTCTAAGTTCGAAAAACACATTTTTCAAAATTTCCTTGTATTTGTTCCTCTGTGACAAAGCTAACTAAAAAAAAAGCTTTGAGTTTAACAAATGAGAGTTCATATATGTTCTTTTTCCTAAATTTGTGGATTTCTCTGAAATTTTGAGCAAAATCTATTCAGATGCAATCTGTCCAGCTGTTTGGGTACAAATGGACTCAATAATTGCAAAAGCTAAGAGTTATCTAAGTAAAATTTGGTACACAAATCATCTGAAATGAAGAATTGTATCAAAATTTGATACGATAAAGCAGTTCAAATCAGAATTTGATGGATCAAAGAATTCGAGTCAAAATTTGATGTGATCAGGCAATTGTGTGGTTCAAATCAAAATTTGATAACATCAAGCGGCTGACCTCTATCGGTCCATACTTTCTAGTGCATGTAAATGTGATATTTCATAAACACAAGGATTTAAATCTATGAAATTTGTTATATTATCTTGTGACTACTATTGTACTTAAATTTAAGTGTGAATTGGTCTGAAAAAAGATGTCCAAGACGTGTATTTTCAAAATGGATTCAATAAAAATAGTAGATTTATGCCAAAAATCTATATTATCTGTAACTTTTCATGAACTCGTGCCATTCAAGGTATATGTGGCCTTATCCAAGGTTCACAATTTTTAGTGGTATGAGGGGAAGATTAATTGGAGGGTATACTAGAATGTTGCAAGAGGAACATTCCTGTTGGCTTTTGTCCAAGGATTTTAAGAAATTTGAAGTTGATAACTTAGATGAAGAGGAATATACCTTTTTTGTTTTTACTTGCTGAGAAGTCTATCATATTCCTTCAATATCCGAGATCTAGTATCAATTCATCATTTTGTCTAAATTTCAAAGTCATTTTTGATTTACCAAAATTGTGTCATGTAGGTATAGGTAAAGACGCTTTCCGGTTAGTAATATCTCTTGTTTCTGCCCTTGGAAAGCGTAACATAACATAGGAAATATAATCAATGTGTAAAACATGCATCTTTTTATATGCAATACAAATACAGCATTACTTGCTTTGAACAGTTTCACTTAAATTAGTAAATTTTTGGTTTTTGAAAAATTTTATTTTAAATTTTGATAGTTTCAGTATAATAAATATTTAACTTTTGCATATTAAATTTTTAATTTTATTTTTAGTTAATATTTGTAAAATTTGGTAGTTTTATTATTCTTAAATTACATATATTACTTAATGCTGAATAAATTTTGTTGAAGATATATAAAATTGCATATTTTTAATATTTTAAGTAATTGAAAGTTTTTAGAACATAAATATTAATGAACTAAAATATTCATAACTAATTTTAGTGTTATAAGAAATCACAATAATTAGCTCTTATTTTTTAAATTGATTCTTGTAGTTGGGTAGGGCCCTTAAATGAGGGCACTCCTTTGAAGGTTGCAAGTTTTTATTACTGTAAAATCCAAGTTTACCACCAATTAAATACATTCAAGACATTTTTTCATTATATTTGAAAAATTTTAATATTCTATACTGGTAAGGGTTTATATCTTAGTTATGAATGTTTTATTTTTCTTTTCTGTTTAAATTTTGTAATTTTGTCTCCAATTTTTTATGGAAATTTAATTTCAGTTTTATTATCTTTGTAAAAATTTTTATGTGTTTCGGTTATCTTCAGCAAAGATATGAAAGTGTAAAATGGTAATAGGAAAGCTGTAATTTAGAATTATGTCCTGAAAATGGCTTGATGAAAAACGGTTTACTGAGTGTTAACTATTAATTTTAGCCAATTCTGAAGAGGAAATGATTAATTGCTTTATTCACTTTCTCAAATATTTTCTAGATAGTTATTAAAAAATTTGTATAAATTACTTGTGGTAGAAACTTCAGTTATTTCAAGGACAAAGAATTTAATTTTATATAAATATTTAAATTATTGTTTGATTAGTTGAAATTTTCCTTTTATAACGCACTTATATAATGTATTTTCTTATGTTGTGATTTATTGATTTACTTTTATGTATTTATTTCTAGTGCTATGAAATCCTGCAGAGAGCATGAGGATTTGGGACCATTAGCTAGGCCTCGAAGTGCTTCAAATAGTGAAAATTCTCGACCCATAGCTACAAGGCGCCCAGTTGCTGTTGTTAGTCCTCAAGCAATATCTTATGGAGGCATAAGGGATCGTTGTGATAGTATGCCTTCTCGGCCTAGAACTATTAGTGAAGGTCAAGAAATTAATAACAGGTAAAGCAAATTGCTTGTAATTTGCTATGTTTCTAAAATTGCATATCTATTTATATTTATTTTATTATTGTAATGATTATAGGAATAATTGAATTTTTGCCAGTTTTTGCTTTTTTAAAAAAATTTACAATGAATCTTATTTACATTTTTACATCCTTTATATTTTAAATCCAGTCTTTCTTTGATGGCCTAATCAAAATATCACAAGTTTATAATGGTTATTTATGTTTTCATCATAGTAATAAAAAAGTACATGTTTAATTATTTATTAAAAAAAATAAGTTTTATATGAATTTAATCTTCAAATAATATTTGTGGATTCCTATTTTATTAGCTTAAGAATTAAGTTTTTATAGAAATAAAATCTAGCTTTAACTTTTGCAGTGTGACAAATGAATTATTTTCTGTCATAAAAAAAATAATTTATTAATGTACAATTTATCATATTAAATATATTTAACTTTTTTTTTTGTTTCCTGTTTGCAACATTTTAGAAATCTTTAAAGTTATATCTTTCAAGTTTTTAGAATTATTTTTTAGATATTGTGATAATTTAAAAAAAAAATTGATATTTTACTTTATTTCACAAATTTAATTGTTATTTGTAACATGATTTAACTGAAATTTGTTGTAATTCTGATGCTATGGAGTTAAAATATATCCTGTTTAAATAGTGTATTTTTGTTTTGATTTAATTTTATATGCTTTTCCCCTTTACAAATAAGTCTTTCCCCCCAAAAAATTGAACAGTTTTATTTGTGGCTCGGACAGATTTAAAATCTATTGTACTATTTTTATTATGGTATATATATAGTAATTCTAACGTCAATAAACCATTCTGTGTATTCCTTTAGTGTTAATTTGTATTTTAAAATTTTTTTCAAAATTAAAAATTAAAAAAAAATTGTTTATAATCTTTAGAAAGGTTTGAGTTATTCGTTAAACCTGTTACAGGATTTTCTGGGTTATAATCTGTTTGAAAGGGCAAAATTATGACATTTAAAAATTAGTATTTTTCCTTTAAGGGGTTATTATGCTCCACCAGGCTATACATTAGATTCTCTGAGGCCTCACAGTGGTTTCTCCAGAACAGTTTCTTACTCTCCTCCTGCACTACCAAATCCACTCAGGTAAGTTTTAATTAAGAACAATATTCTGTGCTTTTAAAATCTAAATTTAATTTTGTAAATTCTTGTTGAGGCCTAAATAAGCTCCTACTTCTAAGTAAGTTGGTTACACTTTATTGTAATTGGAATTATTCTCTTAGTTTTCTACTAAAGTCTGATGATTGGGATTTAAAAATCGGTTAAAGGAAATTGGAAAATGGAATTAGCAGATATCATGTTTTGGAATTTTTAAAGGCTTGATTTTTTTTCTCCAATTCCATTCACTCGTTGATTGCATCTGATAGTATAGATTTATTATTATTATTTATGCCCCCTCCTTGCATACACATATTCCTTCATTTATTTCCTTTGTTTAAAAAGTTGCTTTTCTGGTGTTACAACTAATTGCTAGTTTTTATCTAATTTGAACATATTATGGAAGCATCTTCTTTTTAAACACTGCAAGCTAAACAATCTAGGCAGCTTTCATGAGAAACATAATTATTTTACTGAATATAAACATATGTTTTTGATTTATTTCATAATACTTTTTTTTAAATCTATTGTAAATTAAGCTTTTTAAATATAACAGCATCACAGTTTAGAATCCTTCTATTCTTGAAGTACTTCTGTCTTGATCAATTTTCTTTTTTGAAATTAGTCCTGTTTCGGCCACATGTTCCACAGATAGTGCTGGTAGCTCCCTTTCAATTGACGAGTTTGATGCTGGGCAGCAAACAGATTTTGCTCATAGGTTAGTATTTTTTAAAAACTTAACTAATCTTTAGGAAAATTGGCAGCATCTAAGAATAATTTCTTTTGCAGTCGTTATATTCATAGTCATCCTACTGATGGGGCTCTACATACTGAACCGCCAATCAAAGAAGAACAATTAGATGAATATATGCCTATGTCAATAGGTAATTTCTTTTTATATTTTAGAATTGGTTACTTTCGTAATAATATAATGTTTTTTTCTTGCTTCATTTATTTTTTTAAAATCTATTCTGTATGAATGTTAATGTTTTTCCTTTTATAAATAGTATAATATGGGGATTCTAATTCTTTTAGAGTAGTTTCTTTAAATTAATTCTTGTTGCATTATTTAGATGTAATTAATTCGGAATTCGCAAAATCTCCTGGAATTTTATTTGCTGTGCCTGGAAGTTTCGGAAAATAACCTGAATTTAAATTTTGAAATAATGAACAAAATAGTTAAGTTATTTCTTGGAAAGGAAGACAAAGCCTGTTTGATCTAGCCTTATCTTGAGGGCACCACTGGGGTATTATCATGGGATGTTGTAGTTTAGAGAAAGGGAAGGTTGTGCAAACAGAAATATAACCATGACTGTTTTGTCTTCATTATATCTTCACAATGCTTAGAAGCAAAACTGAACTTATCTTTGAAGTGTGTGGTAAGTTATCATACATCTGATTTTTGCAAGGCATATTCAAATTTATTCTAGAAATGTTGCCAGGCTGCAAAGTTCTCCTTTCAGACAACAAATTATTCTTACTTAATTGTATTTAGCTTTGGTCCATATGTTAAAGGTGTTATAATTTAATCCCTGGCTGATTTAAATTTATATAATATAATATTTAACAATTCAGCAAATCTCTTGAAATAAGGCAAATGAATTTTCACATTCAAAAATGAGCAAGTGAAATTGGTAATAGTATAATGTTATATTGAGAGTGTTGAAAAGGTCTTAATCCATATAAATTTATTGCAAAGATCTGATACTAGTCGTTTTTTCTTATCATTGGCTAATATCTATTTGTTATAATTTTAGTTGAGAAATGATAGACTTTTTTTTTTTTTTTTTTTTTTTTTTTTTTTTTTGCATAGGTTATGAAAGAGGTGTTTACTAGCTGTTTGAAAACTTTCAATGTTAAAAAAAAGGGATGTTCTTGATGGAGTTTAAAATTTTTTAACAAATTTTATTTCAACTAAAGTATAGCATTGTGAAGCAAGTGTCTTCTAGTATTTTGCAGGAATTTAGCATCTAGCAGTAGCTGTGTGGTGGCTAACAGGAAAGGAGTTTGCATTGCATTGGCTACCCACTTTGTCCATAAATTTTGATTTATTTGTCATGATATGTATAAAGGGTGTCCTTAGTGCTTTTCACTTAAGCATTTAAAAGTCGAAAGCATAATGCATGTTAATATTGTATTTATTTTTCCTAATAGCTAAAACATGTTTAAAAATTCAAAATATATGTGTGCGAATCAAAGATTTTTTGAAAAATAGCTTTGTTGTAATGTGTTTTAAAGAAAGTATATTTTTGCATTACAATTTTATAAGAATTTGTAAAAATCAAACATTTTATTTATTGCCTAAGAATATTTAAAATTCTTATTAGGAGTTGTAAATTAGGTGTCCAAAATATAATCTTTCATAATGTTATTCAACATGCATTAAGTTCCTATAAGTGCTGAAAGATTTCTTCTATTATCAAATTCTATTTTCAAATGACATGACTTTAAACCTCAATCTTTAAAGACTTTTTAGCAATCGTAACTTTTAATGTACATGCAATTTATACATACATTAAATTTATAAACAGCTTTTGCAGTTTGAAATTCTTCTACATTACATTTTACTGTAGTTCTAAAATTTGTATTAATGAAATAATATAAACAAAATCCATTTAAATTTAGGTAATAAGAAACATTGATGTTTCTTTAACAATTTTGTTGAAAGTCAGAAATTTTATACAATACAAATCTTAATATAAAAGGAATTTTTACTGATCATAATTTCTTTGACATGCTTCTGTTTATATATATCGATACTTTTGCTTTGCAGGAAGTGATTCTGGTGACAGCTATTTGCATATGGCACCTATGTCAAGTTCCGCACCTACTGGCCCCAGTGTTTATTTGAACCTAAACTGTTCCGATTCTAGTTCCTTGCCTCCAGTGATTCAGGACAATGATTACATGGAAATGAAATCTCCTACTGGTATGCATTCATGCTTGAAAAAAGTTGACTTTTAACTCGCCCTCCCCCTCAAATATTGGAGATTTTTATTTTTTGCCTGTTTTAAAAAAAATGCTGTACAACTACTGATATTAGGCTAAAATTAAATATTTGTATTAATTTATTTTATGCAATGGAATTCATTTAATCTCTAAACACATCTTACTTGGTTTTGTGCAAAAATTATAATAGGTATGGTATAACTTTAGAAAATCTTGCTTTCTTATTATAAACTCACTATAAATCTATGTGCTACTCCCCCCACTTAATTGATGTTACATAACTTTTATTATTATTATTATTATACCTATATCAATATTTAAAATAAACTGCTCACTTAGTTTTCAGCTGCCTTAAGAGTCTTTTCATTTTTAATTTCATTTAAATCAGTCAGTATCATTCCTATTTATATTTGTAGTGGACTGATCCAAAGGGTTCATGACCAGTGTGAGCATACATGATCTTGTACTTCTGAGGACCTTATACGCCTATTTGATTTTGCTAAAAGAAAATACAGTGATTTTGTTTTAATCTAAATATATGTAAAGGCGAATATTGCACTTTTGTTTTCTTTTGGAAGTTTGTTTGCCAATCCAAGTCAAAGTTAAATGAATGTTTGCTGGCAGCTAGTAGTCACAACTACTTAGTTCTACTCATAATTAAAAATGTTAGTCTTTTAAAAAGATGAAAATTATATATAGTTTTTTTTTCAATGTAATTTGGATAATATCTTGAAAAGAATGATTGTAAAAAATCATTTCAAAGATTGCAACAATGTAAATACATCTTTTAATAGACAATATTGAGCGCATTACTTTCCATTGAAATCAAAATTTGTTGCTGAGTTTTGCTTTCTATGGTCACAATTTAAAATATTTATTTAAAAATAATTTGTTTAAATTGTATCTAAATTTTTAAAGAATTTGCTATCAAATATACTTTAAAATGGGGTGCAGGGAAAAAGTAATTTCTGGTAATTCAATATTACGTAGTAATTCATAATTTTGGGTCAAAACATTTTTTTTATTTATTAACAATTATCACAATTGTAATGATAAACTTTAGAAGAATTTATTATTTACATATATTTTTTTAGTTTTTTACACCAATTTGTGTAATGTCATAAAGAATAATTGGTTTGTTTCAAGGCCATACAAATCACCTTTGTTCTAGGTCTAACATTTAATGCTGACACAATTTGTAAAAGTATTAGAATAAAATTTGTAATGACATATTGATATTTTAAATGGAATTTGTTTTTTAGTTACTATTTTACTACTATAGTTACTAGTTACTATTTAATTATTATTCACTTTTAGTTATTATATATTTTCTTTATATTAATTGAAATATTCACTGTGTATATTTTGATATTTTGCCAAATTTCAAATATTTCAATATGGTAACTCCTGAACTAACAGCCTTCCATACTTTGTATTTTACTTTGCAAATTATAAATCTGTAATTCAGTATATTATCTCGTTTTAAGTTTGACTATGATCCCCTGAGTGATATTAACATTAATCTTGATATCATTATTTCGTTAATGGACAGAGTGTGAAGGATGACAAAAATGTTGAATGTGTCAGTCTTTCATTTGTATTGAAAGAAATTATAAAGACTGTATGCTTTTACTACCATATGCTATTTCTTATTTGAGATCAACTTGTTAACAATTCAGAGATTATTTTAAAAAAACATTTGTGAAGAGAACAGGGAGTGGAACATGAGATATTGCATATAAGCAGGCCCTATGCTATAATTATAAGCATATTAGAAATTTTTAAAAAATTTTCTTCATCTGATAAAATTATATTATGTTATTCTTTCAAGTTTTGCAACTTCCGATTATTTTATCAATCCGCTTTAAAATAATTTGTTTATAAATTTTCATTCATTTCTTTACTGATGGTATACTTATTTAATGGAAGTTAAATAAACAATCAATAGATATTGATGAAGTTGCTAACTATTGTACATTTTCTTTTATTTTTCTTGTTAAAGTTCCTTTTGCAATGTAAGTAAAGTTTTTGATTGTTGAAAGCCTAATTTGTTTTTTAGAAGGTTACATAAATATGAGTCCTGTTGGTGCTACTCTTGATGTGCAGGGCAACAAGTCTTCGTCGCTTGATTCTTCTAATGATGCTAATCAAACTAAAGATGGTTACATTCATATGGCTCCGATTCGTGATCATTATTCTTCCTCGCTTTCATCAACTGGACCAGATGGCTATCTTGACATGGCACCCTTGTCTTCTTCATTGCCAAAAGCTTTCCCTGGTGAGAATTTTTGTTTCATATTTTAATTTATTAATAGGAAACATAATATCATAATTTATTGGTAGGAAATGCTTCTATATGTTGAACAAAAAGGAAATATTCTAATTTTCATATGTGGGGTTAATAAAGCCGATTCCATACGTCTTCACTGTGCAGTCAAATGATAAAGAACTACTAAATTATAATTTTTATTTTTGTTGTTGGAATAAATGTCCAGGCAAGAAAAACAATTACGAGACTGTAAGCTTATCTCGAAAAACGGTGACTTATAGAATCGAACTCGTTGATAAAAATTTGACTTCACAATTAGAGTCAAAGATTGGCCAGTTTAAATTTTGCTCCATAGCTATGGATGAAAGCACAGATATAAATGATACTGCTCGGTTAGTATTTTTTATAAAAAGTGTTGATGAAAAGTTTCAAATTACTTTTTTCAATTTTTGGCCTGCGATTGAAAAACGTTTGCCCATCCCTGGTTTATACTAATAAATCAAATCTATATATCAACTCTAGAAGTGCAGAGCTCCAACTAATGTCAATACATAAAAGTGAAATGCCATATGACTCAGACGTTGAAAAACAAACATTGCTGCATTGTAGAAATTAATAATATTTAAAAATTATAATAAATATTTTTGTTTTGAACCTACAAATGCGCGGCAAATGGACTGGAAAGTGAACCTGAGCTCTCAGGATAGACGAGATGCTGGGCTGATAAGGGTATGTTGCTTATACATGACACTGGTCCTGAAGGAGTTAAAGATAATTCTTTCCCTCCTTTGTTAGTATCATGCTTTCATCTTCCTTATCATCAGTTTAGTTATTTTCTTCCATATTCTATCTATTATTAACAACCAGCTTTTATGTGTGAAAAGTAACATGCTTGTAGATTACAATATTAATTTTTTTAGTTTGATAAAATAAGCATCAATTTCAGATCAAAATACACTTTTTATGGTAGACTTAAAATAATTTCCTATTTTATAATAAATTATATAAAATACACGGTAAAACAGGAATTTGTTACATTAAAAATCAGTTGCTTTGATTAAATTTGAGGACTATGCTTGTTTGTAGGGGTTGATTTAAAAATAAAAATCAAAGTTCATCATAACTGTAATATTCTATTGATTCAAGAAATATATAATTTGGCGATTTACCATAAACATAACAAGAGTAGAGAATAGACAAAGAAACTTACAAAAGTTTTCCTTTCAAATTTTCTAATTCTAATTTCTAAGCTTAATTCTAATTAAACAGATATCATCATATCCTTATAAAAAGCAGGAAAGTATTTTCTTCTTTCTGTAAGGCGTATCAACTTAAGTACCCATTTTGCAAACAACAAATCACGTTGTAAATGCTGTTATTTGCTGAGTAGGAAGAAATTTTTGGCTTTCATAATATTTATGAGTTGGAACTCTATTATTTTAACCATAATTTGTAATACCTTAGAAAATTATTGTGATTAGTAGAATCAATAATAAAAACTTATTGCTCTAATAATATTTATAACTATTATAGTAAATTTGAGTCATCTGTTTTTTGTTATAAGCATTTTGGATTTCAGTCAAATTTGCTTATAGTGTTTTATTGATTTATGTAAATTTAAAAGTCTACTGAATGTTTTTAATATTTAAAATTTGAATGTATAAAAATATGAAAAGAATGTATAATAGATTGAATAAAGACATTTCTCTCTACAAACTCTGGTTATGCATTTAAATATCATAAAAAAAATAATTTGAAGCTGAGAATGTTCATAGATGAAATTTCGTGCAAAGAATTATATTTTATCTTTCAAGGAAAATTTGTCTGATATTTGTGTTCCGATGTAAAAAAAAAAGTACGTTTAACATTTTTTAGCAGCAAAAGATAAATCGTATTGTGTATTGGATTAAACAAACATGTTAAATTTCTTTAAAAGATAATGTATTTATTTAGCTCAAGTTTGGATGGATTCTGAATACAATTATTATAAAAAAAAATTATTAAATCTAGAAAAAGATTTAAAGCAAATTAAAATTTGTTGGATAGAAAATCAAAAGAATAAATTCCATTTTTCTGTCCCCTAAATTATTACTGATATAAAATCGGAATATAACCCAATAAATATATCTTGCAGTTGTTTTAAAAATTTGTCTTTGAAGAGTTAAGTGTGGTTTAATTTTTTTTTGTGTGTATGTATATATAATATATATAGTATGTGTTCACTACATAACATAAATTTTATTGAAGAAATGTATAGAAAATGATTTGGCAAATGAATAAAACTATTAAAAGCATGAAGAAAATTTTAAATGGTATAAAAATGATGGAAGTGACACTTTCTAGTACTAATGTTTTTAATTCGGAAAGTGTTTGTAAAATGCATCTTGAAAACTATCCAATTTATTACAAAAAATTCTTAGGTCTTTAAAATAACTTTATGAATGTATAATCTGGAATTTCAATTTCTTTTTGCTAAAATTGTTTTTAAAATAGAATATGTTTCAAATAATTTCTTTGCTTATTTATCTAATAAATGATTAGGAAAATTTGCATATTTATCTCTACTGGTCACTTTTCTTTTTTCAGTGATTACTAACCATACTGCTAGCTTGTCATCACGAAAAGACAGTAGTTCAAAACTATCCGAGATTTCTGTGTCTTCTCCAAGCAGCACAAATCTGGAAGACTTTCCTCTAGATAAAGTGAGTTTGTTTTCTTTTAGTATTCTTTTAAGTCAGTAATTCCAAACATTAGATTATTATCACGAAAAGATAAAAGGCCTAGATTCGTATTGGTAAAAAAAAAAAAAAAAATGTAGTTTTTTAATGACTTTATATTTTGGACTAAAATAAATGTATCGTTTAGATCAGTACAAAAATTTGTGCCCAATTTTTGTAGCTATTCGCAGAATGTACTTTATAGTGAAATGCCAATGCTTTAGTTTCTTTGTACTTGAACAAAGTTGCTACAATATTGGGAGGACTAGAAAAATACAGGAAATTGAAAAATCATGTATAAAAACAAGGAAAATTTCCATAAACAGGAAATTTTAAGTTTCTTAGTTGTTGCCCCCCGCCCCCACTTCTTCTTTCCTGTATTGAATTTCGATTTGAGAGACGCTTCTTTTTCCTTGAAATTCCTGAATTGTAGCTAATGAGCATGCAAGGTTTCTGCTTGAGATAACAGAATAAATTTCTCTGGCTGGAAGAGTAACATTCAATCTGCTGAAGCTTTGCTGTAATATTTACTCACTTGCACACGAGTTCATTGAATGAATTGTTTATTTTTTGATAAACTACACACTTTTTCAAAGTAAATTAGAGAATTTTATTAAAATAATGAGCTACTCAAAATCTGCATTTAATATGAATTGGACAGATAAAAGAAATCAATCCTGGGTTTTTTTAACGAGTTAGAGAAATTTCGTAAAATCCAGCAAGAGCTTATTGCTTTCCTTGTAAAAAGATAAGCTTAAGTAATGGGAGAAAACAGGCACTTACTATTTTGCCAAAAGTGGAAAATATACAACATGTCAAGTCAAAACAAACAAATAAAAAAATCCATCATTGATATTGGACCTTGTATCTAAAAGGAATACAGGAGAAAATGGCATGTCAAATAAATCGATTGATTTGTTGATCGTTGATTTGCTTCTCCTTTCTTATTCTGATGCACAAATTTCCCCACCATGTTTAGAACATGCAAAGAACCATTTTGAAAAAAAAATTTCATAAAAAAAAATTAACTTGATTCATTTTTCAATTTGTTGATGGTGTCTATTCTAATATTATGAAGTCTAAAAAAATTTCCTGATTTAGAGAAGTTGTAAAGTTAATTCTTGAGTTGTCACATGGTAATGTGACAGTGGAAAATGAATTTAGTATCAACAATATGTTTGTTAAAAATCTGAAAGAAGATTCTTTTAAGAACTGTGTGTGTTATGATTAATTTTTATGGTGATGTTTTAAATGCTCTGATTTAAAAAGATTTGCTTCAGTTAGCTAAATGAGCATGTGTGAGATATTATGAAGCTCTAGAAGAGTATAAAAAAAATCAGGGGGTAAACAAGAGGTTCAACAAACACAAAAAAGCATTGCAAATGAAATTGTTGCAAAAGAAGAAAAAATTGAACTGATGACTGGAAAATCTACAGAAGTTGCAAAAATTGATGCTCAAATATATGAATTGGTAAAAATAATAAATCTTTTTTCATAATGTTCTTTTGTTAAGTGATCATTAAATAGTTTCTATCATGACAGTAAAAAATGTTATCTTGTGTTTGATTTCATTCAAGTCCTTAATATTTGTGTCCTTAGAAATTTAAATAAAAATTTAAGTAAACATGATTTAAACACTAATTATACATTCATTTTTGTTGATTGCGTAAATGAGTTGTCAACAAACTATATACTATATCTTTCAAAATTTGGGGCTCAATCCCATTTTATACATACTTAATAGATCTCTTGAATTCATTTGCAGTGAAATATTGTTTACCATAACTGTAAACTTTGTGGCACATGCCTTGGGATTCTCTTATGGGCTACATGCTGACTAATCAAGGATTTTTAGATTCTGAAAATTAAACTAAATTTTTGTGTTGTTTGTGGTATAAACTAAAGCATTGTCTATCAAAATTCCCAGCTCCTAATCATCCTCTAGTGTCTTAGTATAGCATTGTGATGCAGCAACCATTGGTAAAGGTCACTACAATGCAACCAATGGTTGATGCAGCAATCATTAGTTGCATGTAGCAAAATACTGCTCAAGGCATTGCCAATACATCTTGTCTGTGACAATAAAAAAAAACATGAAGATACCTTGTGGAAATTATGGCATTATAGTGCTAAATTAGGCATTATAGTGGACAATGCAGTTACTGCTTTTTTCATTGCTAAATATTGCCATTTCAGTTCATATGACATATGATTTTAAGTGCAAAAAGTTCTTTGTGATTTATATGGCTACAGAGCTGGTTTCTTTTTCATTTTGCAGCTAACCATTGTTCCTGTTTTTAAAATACATCTACAAATCGTATGTTTCAATATTGAAAGTCCTGAAGATCAATGAGGTCTTTGAATCTAATGATTATTGCCTTCATTTGTCATATGCAACCTTCCAGAACTGCATTTTGCTTTATATATACATCTACTAGATAGAATTCGATGAATAGATTTCTATAATTATTAATAACTAAACTTTTAGAAATGAACTTTCCCTCAGCTTTCAGCTCACAAATCTATATAACCTCATCTGTTTATTCACTTTTTCACAAAATTTTCGCAACCCATGATTACCGCACATGGATGCATTTTTCCATCTTTTAAGCTGTGCAACTCGCTCTTTTCCTGTTCATGGTTTTATTCAGATCTGGATTAACATATTATGTTAGTTGCCTGTGTCCTTCTCTTATAAAGTTGTTACTAAAAACTTAAAAAGTTTTTATTTCTCCCACAACTAAGATCACATTTGTTAAACTATGAATATTCATAATTCAGAAACTTTAGAGTGGTAATTAATTAATTAGTAATAATTAAGTTTCAAGGTCTTAAGTCTTCCCACGATGAATATAAGAATTCAAAAGCTGCATCACATAAAAACATATGATTTTGCTTTTTCTCTCTGTATAGAACAAAGAAATATAAATCGAACCATAGGTGCAGTGGAATAGTGAAATATAAAACTACTGCTTCAATATTTAGTGGATTTTACTAACCTAATACTGAATTCCAATAATCAGGAATCTGTCTGATAGTGTTAATTGATGGTAAAGGCTACCTTATCATCGTTTTGTCCAATTTGGAATGGTTTAAACGCTATTTCCATGTCTACTGTGACTTGGATGATATTCTTCTACATTGTAATGTCATGTTTCTTGAAATTGAAGGTCCTGATTCTATTTTATTATCAATAATGCTGACCCGTATTGCCAGTCAATATTTAAAATCTGAAATACTGTTACATTTGAAATAGTATTTACTGCCTAATTTGAATCGCACTGAATGTATCAGGCGTACTAAAGAAAGGTTTGCATTCCCTCCTTCTTCTAACGTAGGTAAAGTCTGAGGTAAAAAATAATAATAAATAAATGAAACTCTTCTTGAGGCAGTTTTAAACCATTGCAAATAATCTTATTCTTTGCAGAAATAGAGGCTGTCAGGTCTGTGCTACCATCAAAGATAATCGCATTACAAATTGACACATTTCTACCATTTTGTACCCTCAAAAAGTTCTTGCATGGTCCTATAGTTTTTTTAAGATTTATTGAGTTTTATTTTGTATATTTTATTTTGCCTCAAATGTTGTGAACGTTTCACAGAAATCAAATAGTTACCTTATCTACTTTTTTTTTACTTGGTTGTTTTAATTTTAGATATCGGCGTAGTTTTTAAATTTAAGGAGTGGATGAATTAGTTTCTGAATTATGGATGAATTGGTTTCTCTGTATCTTATATAATTTTTCAAATTCCTTCAAACAGACGTGTAACTTTATTGCAGGTGAAATCTTTTCTTGCCGATACTGATGATTCGTCATGCGATTCATATATTCGTCCAGTTCGTGCTTACTCAATGGGAAGCCGTCCTCAGGTTTGTGATGATAGCTTTGAATATTCTAATGATTGTTTCTGTTGCCCTTTGCTCAAAGTTTGTGGATTTATTTGAGATTTGCTAAATATATTTTTTGCAATATTATTGTTCTGTAAATTATTAAATTGTTAATTCTCAAATTTTTATCTTTTATTTTAACTGATGGCTGTTGGTAATAAATTTGATTTATAAGAGCTTTAATGTTAATAAAAGGGATTGTTTTTTTAGGAAGGTTCTACAATTTATGTAGAAATATATTAAACATTCGAAACAATGCAAATACTAATCTTGGAATTGGTACATGAATAGTATTAAAAGAATTCTTGTTTTAGGTAATATTTGATAGTTCTACCCATGTAAATATTGATTAACCCCTTTCATTGTAAATAAAGTTTGCGATATAATGTTCTCGCTATGTCTTGTTCATATCTTAATATATTACATATATTTTAAAAAATAAAATGCATTGTCATGGAAGTTGTGCTGATAGTCTTTTTAAATATGTAATTTTTAAACTAATTATTAGCTTGATTGGGTAAATGTTTTATTTTCATTTTACAAAAACAGATCAATGAATAGTTTACATTAATATCATTTTTAATAATATTAGAGTAAATTCTTTCTATTAACAAAATTTTTATATGGAAATTTGGCTGCAAAATCAATTGTAGTTTGTCATTTAATCATTTATTACTTAGTAATATTGTTTTTACAATGTCTTTCATTCTCATTGGCTATAAATTTTTACGATTGCTTTTACAAATAATACTTTACTGAAGACATTTAAAGTTAAAAAAAAATTATTTGTTTCTAAATGGATTTTCTTTAAAAATCTCTTCTATATGAATTCATTTTTATATTTGTGAAGAAAATCCACAAGGGCTCAGTGCCTTAGTATTCCAGAGGGTTGTAGCATCAAGCCAAATTCCAAAAACAGATTTATATTATGTCCACCAAGACTAAATGCCTTTTAGTGTAGCTTTGAAATTTGAGGCATCTTCCTTAGAAATCTTTTTAAGATCATTCTGTGAAAATAATTGCCTATTATTTAATGGTTAATTTTTTGAAAATAAGAAAACATAAGATTCTTTTGAGAAATTTTCAAATTTGTTTTTCCATTTTTGCTTCAATTGAAATGCATTTTTTTTTCTTTCCTATTCTGCATAAATTGTGAAGAACTTGATTATAATTTATGCAGCACTGAATTGATCACAAAATTAATAGTAAATTTTTTTGACATTTTACCCATTATATTAAAATTGCCATTGAAAGTGAGCATTTAGTTTGCAAAGGTAAGTTTATCATTAAATTTTATATTTTTGATTGTATCAGTTCTACTGCGCATGATCCATGTGCAGGAATTCAAAAGAAGGGTCCTCTATTTTAATGTATTAATGTTATTGTAAATTATTATCTTCTCTTTCAATTAATAAAATGTTCAAAACATTTTATTAAATAGTGAACTTTTTTTTTATGCAGAAAATTTTTAAATACATTTTATATGTGCAATTTAAACACAAGAATTTTGCTTAATAGCATGAATGACTAAATTATAAAATTCCTTTACTCTTTGGTTTATTATTACTTGTTATTAATTGTTATTTTTAAATATTATTCAAGTCCTTATTTATCATTGATATATGTATCACATATTTGCCTGAAGCAAACAGATTGATTTTTCATTACATTTAGAAATATTTCAAATTTATTTTGAAATAGGTGATATTTTATTCATCCAGATGTGTTGCATTAAGTTATTTCATATTAACCGACTATTTATTATAGATTGATGTTAAGAATTGTTTTTTGGTATTGATTTAATATTCTTGCATAACTCCCCTGTTTTTTAAAGTGCATTATTCGCTTTTGTGAAAATGCGAATTTTGTTGCCTTTGAAATTAAATTTTATTATTCCTGAGATTGATTAATTTTCTTTTATGTAATAACTTTATAATATTCTTAATATCTTAAAACACTTTTGCATAACTATATCTATTTTACAGTTCATTTAATCTTACTTATTTTACTTCTTGGTTTTTATGTTTGACACAATTCATATTTTGTGAAATTTATTTGCCTAGTCTTTTTTATTCCAAGTTGTATCATGCCTGGTGTTATCAACTGAAAATGAGGAAGCATTAGTAAGGTTTGACTGCTGATAATGTAGTTCATATTGGCTTCAGTTAAAATACAGAAGTCTGCTTGATATTTAGCATTCCAATCTCCAAAAGCAAGAAGATATTTCGAACTTTAATTAGTTGGCTTCTTCGTGGTTCTTAGCACTGGTGCCTTACAATTTTCAATAGTATTATCCATGAGTCTTGATTGCACCAGAGAAATGCAATGCCTCTTTATTTCTAAAATTATGAAGCAGAAAGTGGACGTAAGCACTAGTTTGCGACATTTTATCAGTTCCGAAAAGGAATTTGCAATTTTCATGAGTGACACTGAAATGGAAACTAAGGAATTACTTGGGCAATTGTTTTAGATACTTAAAGTTATTAACTAATTATTACATCTTGAGATATGTGGAAAATACTTGTAGCTCGGAATCTCTTTTAAATATGAATTTAAGTGAGTAAAAAATATTTTTACGAGCACAATTTAAAATGTAATTATTACAGACACATGTAATATGTTAAATTACTTTACAGGTTTTGATAGTTTGATGGGGAAAAAGCAAAATAGCAAACTCGTGCAGTTGTAACGCTTTTTCATGGTGCATAGCATCATAAAAAGTGCTTAAATTTAAAAATTGTTTTTGTGCGCCTTGAAAGTGTTTAGTTTTTAAAAAAGATCCTTAAAAAGTTCTTAATTTTTTTAAAAAAAGGTCCTTTAAATGTGCTTAATTTTTAATAAAATTCCTTAAGAAGTGCTTAATTTTCTCAAGTGCTGTCAACAGGTGTTAAGATAAAACTTAATTTCTTTTTTTTTTTTTTTTCACTCCTTTTTTCTTCATCAGTGTGCATTTTATTTTTGGAAATACCGGGAAGATTATTCCTAAGGGCCAATACAAATTATGTCATACTTGTTGTGATTACGAAAAACATTCGAATTTCAGTAGAATTTAAAGATGAAGTATTTTTTAGTTAAGTCAGTAAATGTATGTTTAACCTTTTTATGCATTTTTAAGGAAAAATACACTGATTTATCCAATGAACGGAAAATGAGTATACAGCAAGTTGAATTTGGTTCCCCAAAGAAATATATAGAACATGGAAGATGCTGCTCCAAAAACACTTATAATGAAGCATCTTTAGTTTGTTACAAATTCGATCATTGCTCTAAAATGAAATATTAACGAGAACAATCTCTTGTACAACCTTTTAAAGGGATTTATTATCCTAGGAAGTTGATGGTAGGGTATATTGAATTCTTATTCATTGCGATGTATAGTTACGTTAGTCAATTGCATAAAATTCAGAGGAAATTTTAATGTGAAACCATAGGCTTTAAAAGATCACGATTTCTTTCATGCTGTTGTTTTTTTAATGTCCCCATCCAATTAAAATTTTTTATTTGTTTGACCAATCTCGGCAGGTTTTAGCTTATATATATATATATATAAAAATCTGCTAGATCTAATACTTAAAACTTCAAAAAAGATTTTAGAGATAAAAAAAATTTCAAAACTTTTATTTTTTTAAAGATTTTTGCTTTTTCTCTTTTTGTAACTCTTACATATATATATTGCCTCCCATCTCAGGTAACTCTTGCATATATATATATTGCCTCCCATCTCGGGTAACTCTTACATATATATATTGCCTCCCATCTCAGTATTCTTGCAGAGGTTTTACCTAGATAACAAAGCAACATGCAGCACAAATCATTGAAATTACAAACATGAAATTTAGCAGGAAGTTGCTTCCGAGGTATTAGAAACCCACTAAGAAAGGATTTTTCAAAATTACAATTAGAAATTTAATTAAATAAAAACAGGATTTAAACATGTTTTTGCCATAACATCAAAATAAATTATTATTAAATATAAATTTTTACACCATTTAAAGATTTCAAAGGTTGTTTAAATTCCAGTTTCGTTAAATACTTTCTTTCTTTGTATTTTTTTTTAAATTTTAAAAATTTATGAAAATGAGTCTTGAACTCAATTTGTAACAATTTGTATTGCAATAAATTTTAAAATGTCATTTCTTCATGAAATTGTTCAGTTGCATTAAACTTGTTAGCGTTTTTGATTTTTTAAAAAACTTTTTTTTTTTTTGCTTTTAATATAAAATTCAAAACTTTAAAACAATTTATTGAATAAGATTCTTCACTTCATAAGTGCTTTAAATTTTAAGACAGTGTGATATATTGTCTCCCTAGCTTCAAAAATTACAATTTAAAGAATACATTAACTATCATTTTTTATTTTAATTATACTTGCAATTACAGAGCTATTGTTTTTTTATCTTCGCAGATTTCTTTCTATTATTTGTGAAATCATTTTCATTTCTTCATAAAATGTATAATTGCGTGTTTTAGCCCTTTCTTTTTGGCCGCGGTGGCCTGGTGGTAAGGTCTCCACTGAAGAACCGTCGTGTAAGGGGGTCTGTTGCTCGTTAAATCCGTCCTGACCAAACGTCCTCCCGCTGGTGTGGTGTGGAGAGGGGGGTGCCAGCTCAGGTGTCATCCTCGTCATCTGACCGCAGTTCAAAATTACGAGGTCTGTCCCAAAATAGCCCTAGTGTTGCTTCAAACAGGATGTTAATATAACTAAACTAAACTAAACTGCCCTTTCTTTTAAAGCTAAAGTAAGCAAATTTTATTTGTAATTGTATATAGGTTTAAAAGCATGCTTTTATTAACGTTTCGAATTTTGGAACATTCAGAAATTTTCTTTATTAGATTTCAGATGCAATAAGATTATTTTTAGTGTGACCATTTCTAAATAATGCCATTCTTTTCTATTTAAAAAAAATTGATCTGAAAATTTCAATTGGAACATCACGTGTTTTTCTATCGCCAATTTTTGGCAATTTTGCCAACCTTATGATGATAGTCATCCTAGAATGCTTTAGCTAGTAGCTTTATAAGATTGCAAATAAAATGTTCTAAACTGCTAAGTGTGATGAGTTAGAGCAGGAGGAAATTTTACTTTCTCTTCCAGCCATGTTGAACTTCATTTGTTGCTGCATATATAAAAATCCAAATTGGTCATGCTCATTGGTAAAATTTTTAGTCATACTATGCATCTGTATCAATATTAATGTATTTTAAGAAGCAATATATCTGTTCCAATTAATTAGTATTGTGTTAATTTTAAGAAATGTTGAAAAACAGGCCAGGTTTTTATTGTTAATTTTATAAAAATTGACTTGATTTTTTTTTAATAATGATTTTTTATTTCTATATTATTTTTATGTTTTTTTAAAATATAAATATAAACACAGATATGTTTTATAATAAAATCCATAGTGCAATGCTACTGCAATTTTATAGAAATATTAAATTTATTATGTGGTTTCTGAATTAACTATTAAAATTTCAAAAATACCCATTTAAAATTAATTACTTAAAATATGCTCAATAAAAACAATGCATTATTGAGAAACGAAAAACATCCTGCGCTTAGAAAATATGAAAGTTCATGTATGGATAAATGTAAAAAAGGTGCTTAGGTGCTCAGAAGTGCTTAATTTTTGTAGCAATTTCTCACTATACACCCGGTTTTTTACTCCACTATTTGGCGTAGAAAATTCAGCATTATATTAATAGGAATTTGTTTATTTCTTGAGGATGCGATGGTATGAGTTGTATATATGTTTAAGTATTACATTTTTTTTTTTTTTTTTTTTTTTTTTTTTTTTTCACTCCATAATTCTTATGTGGAATTTTGTAGCAAGAATATTATTACTTGAGCAATTGACGTATTTTCTAAGTATAATGTGATAAATTTATAATTGTTCCAGAACATTTGAAATAGCTCTTGCTGTCTGTCTTCACAGAATTGTTTGTCATCTATTAAGTGACTGGATACTATCATTGATTTTCTTATATTCCCATCTAAAATGTCAGGATTATATTATGTGATAGCCTGCTCCTTTCATTTTTTAAAAAAAAATAAATGAGCAACTGCACTGCATATTAACAACAAAAAAATTAATTTTGAATAAAATATATTTTTATTTGTTGTTGTAATTTGTTCAAACATTCGTTTTCACAAAAAACGGGCAGTAAAAATTTTTAAAATATCAAATTATGGCATTTTCATTGCATACGAATTTCTTTGATGCTAATGTCAAATTAATTATCTATGCAATAGGGGTGGGGGGGCATTTAAATTTTTTATTTCTTTTCTATATTTAATTTCTTTAATTCTTAATTTTTTTTTTTTTGTCATTTAAAAAAATTTAATATAATTGTTTTCTTGCTGTCATATTTTACATTAAAAAGTCCTTCCAACTTCATTAATTTATAAAAAAAGCTCTGTATATTAGAAAATAACTTTTTTTTTCTCACCTTCCTTTTATTTGCCAAGGGGAAAAACTGAGGTGGCAATATATCATGCAAAGTTTGCATTCAAGAAAGATACATAATTAATTCTACAAAAATTATATATTAAAAAAAATATTGTGCAGCACGTACGAAAATTCATCTTGTAATATGTACCCACAAATTAAAATACCATATATATGGTGTTGCTTTTTAAAAGCAACATAAAAATTCTAGATAAATATTTATTTATTTAATCACATTTATCTTGTACAGTCTGCTTTTACATTTCAATGTATACAATGCGATTATAACATTTTTCTGCAATAATTTCATATTGTTGCACAAAAGTAATTTTTACGCCATTTTAAAATACAAAAACTTTTATTATTAATACCAATATACCAATCTAGTGCTTTTTAATTTTTTGTAATTTGTAAAAATATTTCTTGCATAATTTGCAACAATATTTTTCATTGTTGCATTAAAATTAAAATCATTTTCATGTTTTAACTATTTAATTGCATAATTCTTTTTGCTATTGTTGTATTCTAAGCAAGATTCTGTTTATTATCTGTGCTCTTTACATGAATAAGAAAGTGAAGAAGTTACAGTTAAAGACCATGTACAGTTAGGAGAGACATTACATGGTCTATTATATTTTAATGTTATCATGATATCAAAACATGATTAATTTCCATTAATAAAAATCATGTACATGAGTAACAGAAAGTAAGAATAAGGTTAAAGGACTTAACTGAAATTGAATCTTTTATTCTAGAAACAATAAAATCAATATATTTGTCAAATCAGCTGGTCCTCAAAGATTGCTAATTATTAATAGATAGATGAAATTGATGGGGTTTTTTTATATATAATTTTACTTTAAAATAAAGAACCTCTTTGTTGCTATCAAACTTTCACTTTATTGCTACTAGATATATTATATAAAAATTTACACATTAAATGTATTTCTAGAATTTTTGATTTATTAGCTAGAATCTAAGACTACTAGTACAGATGAGAGATGGCAAGATGCATGTCAGGATTTACCATACATTTTTGTTGCTTTATGTACCCATAACCAGACCAAGACATTCACATGGGCAATTGTTGTTGTTGCTGTATATTTAGCAAATTATTTTGAATCCCAACTCCAAAAATACCAGTTACGTCAAATATAACCACTATACTACCAATTAATTTCATCCGAGAAATTTCAGTTTTTATATGATGTGGATATAGTCAAGATCTGCTTTTCCTGTTCTTTTATGCATGCCGAGTTAAACTTAAAATGATGAAGATACCCAATTAAGTACTAAATAATGAATTTGTGTGTAGTTAAAAAATGAAATAAATTGTATGCCTCTCATTGAAATATTTTTTCTTGAAGTTTGATCATTTCTCTTTCTGTGATAAATAAATAAATAAAAATCCTGTATTCATACATTGCAAACTTGTTTATTAACATTGAGAGTACTAAATATTTCCTTTTGTTTCTCCCATTTACTTGTGTCAGTTTGCATACTTTTAAACCCTATGGTTAATGAAAATTTAATATTTGTTATTATTACATAATTTTCTTCATAGACTTTTTGAGTCTGATATGTTAATAGAGACCATGTTAGTAGAAAGAGCACTAAAATTTTGGCTAAAATTTTCAAATTCTCTCTATTTTTCGTTTCATGGAGTATATAATTGTGTAAAATTATTTAATTGCGTATTTAATGTCACATTCCATCTCAAATTGTAAAGGATATGTTCTTTCCAAAATCTACAATAATTATTGGATAGTAATTAGCATAATCCTTTCGTTATTTTGAAACGATAATTTATAAATATATAACTGAGAGAATGTGAGATATTGACACAATCAAGATCAGCATCTTACCATGTAATGCACAAATCTGCAGTTCTGTAAGAAAAAAAGAAAAAAAATCTATTTTATGTTACTTTGAAATGTCAAACATTGTACTTGGATATTGTGGAAATTGCTTTAAAGTAGTTGCTTTTTAATACATTCTCCCCCCCCCCTTCTGCAATTAGATAGAAATTTTTAATCATCATGCGCTTGCACTCTTAAAATTTCTCAAGTGTCAAATTCCTTTTTCTAAAAAACAATTAGAGATATAATTGTTTTTCTATAGTGACTAGTTTTCTATTATTTAAAAGTCACCTTGTTGTGATGAATAATCTCCCTAGTTGCAGTATGTCGGATGTGATGTTTATTGAGATCGACTACAAAATAAATTCTTATTTTTTGCTAGGAAAAAAGGATGGGGGGGGGGAGAGTTTTTTTTTTTTTTTTTTTTTTTTTTTTTTGCTAAAGATAAAGGAAGTATATTTGAAAATTATGTGTAATATATAGGGGGGGGGAAGCTTTTTAAAATAAAAGTTTGTTTTATCCTCTTATCATCAGTAATTTTTATTAGTTCCTTGGGTTATAATTTAAAATCATAAATGTGATTATTTTAGCAATCACTACCTACTGGTGTGAATTTCTGTATCTTGATTCTTTCAATAATATTTTCTAAGAATGAAATAAAAAATGATTTTTCTGTAATCTTTTAAATTTTGTAGAGGAGAAAGGAAATATATTTATCAATTTGTCTACAGTAGCTAATATGGTAGTAAGTGCTTGGTTATACATCTTATATTAACGGTATAAATTAATTTTTTATGTGAAGAATCTGCTTTTTCAAATTGAATTATTTTATGTAAAATATAATAATCTACTATTATCGATTATTATCTAAATCAGATATGCTATTATATATATTGATAATTCTTCAGCAATTTTTATTTTTTAAAAATTTTTCGGATCATATTACATGGAGGTTGATAGTTCAAAGTAGTACTTTAAGATAATTTTCTCTATGCTAGTAAAAAAGTAAATAGTATTAAAAATGCAATTTTTTTTCATTTGATATTCCATTTTAATTATTTCAAAATACACTTTCAAAAATCAAATTAGTCTCTTTTTTGAAATGCTAAAGAAATGCTACTAGAAATTTCCAAAATGCAATTTACAAACTCATAAGAGTAAATTATTGTAATATTACTAATGTTCTTAAAAGCAAAATGTAAGGGGAAGGGGTTAGAATTCTGTAATGAAGCATGTATAAAATACATGCGAATCTTAAAACCTATTTCTTCGATAGTAGAGTACCAAGCATTCAGAGTTAAACCAATAAATTATTTAATCATTTTCACAAACACAGAACTTGTAAAGTAAACATGCTTTTCTTATGTGTCTTTTAAAAACAAATATCCCAATGAGCTTGATGCAGCTCAAGGTATAATATACCTGTATTGAAGCTTAATTTTATGAAGCTCAGTTCAATAAAACAAATACAAAAATTGTATTGAAATTATCTTTCCATTTGAATGGTTGGTTATCAGAATAGTCAACTTTCATCATGAAAAATTGATTCATTGGTATGATTATTTGTTCTGATGTGGAATGAATTCTATTATAAAAGATTGAATAAAATGTAAAATTGAATATAAATCTTTTGGGTGTCATGAATATATAATTCAATACATTTGAACTCTTTAACTAACCTAAACATTAGCAATAGAATCTTTGCTTTAATAATTGGCTAAAGAAGATAACTGTAGGATTACTTAAAAAAGACTTAAGAGTATAAGTATAAGAGATCATCGCCACTATTATAAAGCATTAAATTCTGTTTCAAATATTGTAAAACATTTTGTCAACATATTTATTTTAGCACAAATTTTTGTTTGAAGAAAAAAAAATTTAATGATTCATTAATAAACCAAGTAACATTAAAATCTAATCATATGAACGAAGAGAAAACTGTCAAAATAGACATTGTATTCCAGATACAAAGCACTTTTTTCGTCAAACATTATTGTCTTTGTTGTGATTGTAATCCATAATTATATTAGTTTGAAGATCTTTTCCACTTAACAGGTTACCTTCAAAATATTTATGTAATATTAATTTTTTTGTTGTTGTTGTTTTGAAGTAGAAACCAAATTATAAAATATATAATCAGTTTGAATGCAAATTTCTTATTTATTAAAAATATATATAAATGAGCTGTCGAAAACTTTAATATTTATGGGTCATTTTTTTTTTATTTCAGCCAAAAAAGACGCATTTGCCTGTACAGGTCGATGGCTCACGAATTCGAGCTTATTCTGTTGGTAGTCAAGCTTCAGGCCAAAAGAAAAGTAATCCATTGGAGCGAGAACTGGGCAATCTCATGAGGATTGATCCTAGAACTGGAACTAAATCTTCAAGTGCGCCTCTTTTAAATAATAGGCCTCCAAGAATACGATCTTCCACTAGTCGAGGAGATGTGGGGGAAGATTTAATGGAGATTGATTACAATAGAATAAAATATACAACGGGTGGAATCGATCTTTTGGACTCAAATTTTACTATTGAACCTGTTGGCCGTAGTCGCTCTGGCAGTTACTCATCTTCTCCAAATAATGCTATGAAATTGTTACACGATCGTGACAAAGCTAAGTCTCATTCCACAGGACACAGCTGTAACCCTAACAGTAATGATTCAGAAACTCCAAGTGATTATTTGTCAATGTCTCCTATATCGGACAACTCAAAATGTTTATCAAGGTCATCAGCTTCAGTCAGCTCTCCAATTACAGTTTTGAATCACAATGCTACAAAAATGTGTGAGCCTTTGCATCCCCCTGGTGATTATGTGAGCTTGGATCCGACTTGCACATACCAAACTATTAGTAATAATAAAAGTAGTGGCATGTTAAAACCTGCTTCTGGATCTGTACTTCGACACCAAAGATCCCGAAGTCCCAGCTCACTTGCAAGTACACCACCTACTGTCATTTCACACATAGAAGTGAAAAATATCAAAAGTCTGGATCAAAACAAAGGAGTTGTTGATAGTAATTCTCTCACTACTAAACAGTCAAATTCAGAGCAAAATGCATCTTCAGATTACATGTGCATGAATTACAACCAAAAGTCAACTAATAGTCAGATGTCCCCAGAGGGTGGAATTTTAGATAATTCCTGCACTGACCCTGAAACTAAAGATAGTGCTGAGTTGCTACAAAATCTCAGCAATAATAAGAAAAGCCATTCTTTACCACCTCTGCAACAAGTGAAAGAATCATCTCTACCATCGTCTCCCACTTCAAAATCACCACCTATTCAGTCACAAAACACTTCCTCAGATAGTGTGGTGCCCAAGACACCACCCCCTTCTCCTTATTATGGTGCCATGCCCAATGATCTTTCAGGTGCTCCCTTGGTAGAGAATGTTGTGAGACGTCTCTCGCAGCCCAGTAACAAGGGAAGCACTCTGTCCGATCCAAATTCACGTCCAAACTCTGTCTGTGGCGAGATCCGTCTGAACTATGCATCCTTGGAATTGCCACCAGCTTCCGAAGAAGACATCAAAGGCACAGGCACTAAATTACGAAAGTCAGTTGATGGTGAAACCAAAGAAGCTCCTCTTACATATGCACAAATAGATTTTTCTCCAGTGAAACAGAAATCTTTTCAAGACTCTGAAAATTTGAGTCATTTGTAGTGTATATATACTATATATATATATATATTTACGTATATATATTTCTAAATTCATTGATCCAGTGCCTGATCATGTGTGCAGTTAAGTTTCTTATAAAGCAGAATAAATTATGTCTCTTACATAATTCAGTATTACTTCCAGTTGACGCATTAATTCATAGGAAGAAAGAAAAATATCATTAGATTAGTTATTTATATTCGCCTAATAGCTTTCTGTATCAGTTCTTCTAATTTAGTGTTTAATTGAATGCTTTGATTTTTAGTGCATAGAAATATATCTGTATTAAAATAGTCACTTTGCAGTTTTATTTTGTTTTTGTGTCATAGTAAAGTATCCACTATCCATACAAATTGAAATTTGACAATTTTTGCATACTTTCTTCCTTTCAAATGCAGTTATAAACCAGTATATTCAATTTTATTAATTCTTAAAATATGATCTTATTATCAGATGCAAATGAGTTTGATAATAAAGAATTTTGAATTTAAAAAAAAATTCTTCTGAGTTGTTACAGATATATTTTTTATTGAAAAAACTTAAATGGTTAAGGTTTATAAAATAAGAACTTCCAGAATTAGTACAATCTAGTGTCTTTTTAAAAAAAAAAAAAAAAAACATTTCTTTGACTTAAACTACATAACCAAAACTTTTTAATTTTCATTCTGAAACTCTAGTATTACACTAATTGCATTTTCATCGTATAAATATTTTTAACAATAAATATGATTTTCAATTGAATGTTTTTGAAAGAATTCATGTGATATTAAGTGATTTCTTGTAATATTTTCAATTATTGTATGCACTCTGTACAATTCTAGTGAGACCAAGAAGTTATTCTCTTGAAATTTAAAAAGTGATTAAAACTTTTTGTAATTGAGGGTTCCTTCCAGTGTATCATTTATTTTCAGATCTCTTTCAAATGAAAAAAGCATAACTAGAAGAACTAACCTATTTACTGTTCCATTTTTCATGGGAATTTGTTTACTATATCAATTAATAGTCATACTTTTTTGGTTGCCTGTAGTGTGTGGATTTTTGATACTCTACTGCATTCAGTTCTCAAATTATTTGTTTGATTCACCATGGTTTGGAAATATGTCCTTCTATATATCATTAGGTGTACTTGTATATATAATTGGTCTTGGCTTTTTTATTGTGCCTTAATATGTTTTTAAATATAACATTTAAAAATTTATTTTTGCTTGATACAATTTATAAAATATTTTTTGCAAATTTGTAAAATAGGAAAATAAAAATAGAGATTTAACTAATATATAGAGAGCATAAATAACAAATGGAATTCAGTTCATATTACAAATAATGTTAAAAAGATTTATCTCGATTGAGTGATTTATTTGGTATGAAAAATATATAATAAGCAGTAAATTGTTAAGATTTTCTCAAAGTGCTTATATGTCAAATATAATGTATTCCTTGCAGACTGTCTTTCAGCAATGAGAATGAGAAATTCTATATAGTAGATTGAATGAAAAAGTATTTCTACATCAAATTAATTCAATTAGTTCTGTCTGAATTTGTAGAAATATTGTTACAAAAATAGGAAAACCAAAACTGAACAAAATTAGACTGTTTTACACCTTTACTGTATGATTTCCTTCAAGCAATCTTGTTTTGTTAATAGATGTGTAAGCAAGATGCTGAAGAAGAGTTTGCATTGTTGCTGAAAATTACAAATGGGGATGGGGGGAGGGCAAGATCATTAAAATTTAAATGATGCAGTTTTAATAATACAAGCTTGAATAAGATTGTGAAGTGAAAAATTTTAATTTCAGATTATCTAAAAAGTGGATATTTGGCAATAGTAGGATGAAGCTTTATACTTTTCTTCTCTCATGCTAATGTAGAATAAATTATTTATATACTCTAAAAACTGCATGCATCTATTATATGAGAAATATGGATTCTGGAGTTTATTTAATCATTTTATTATAATGCATGTAGTGCTTCAAAAAAGAGAACAGGAATTCTTCTCTTTTAATTTAAAAATGAGCAAAAATTGCTTACCAACAACTAGAATTGTATTGAATCATCAGTGGCTAAGATTTTGAGAAAAAAAACACCTGTCTAAAGTGGCTATTGATTTTCAATCTCAGACCTTGTCTCTTTGACCTATTAAACAGCAGTTCTCTATTTTTCATGGTCAGTTCGAAGATAAATAATTAGTATTTCTAGATATACTTTCTTTAAAAAATCATATGGAAGATATTTTTAAGATTTTGTAATCCCGATGTTTAAAATGTTTACTCATTTAAAAACTAATTTTTTTAACCTGAAAGCTGCAATATCAAGCTAATTGGTAGTCGGGGGCTAATTAAATAATTTCCGCAGGTGTTCCATTTTGTGTAAAAGTGTAAGTGTTTCTCTTCAAAAGGATATGTCTTTTTTAACACATTGTAATTTAATATTTATATGTGTATATGCATGTGTTTATTTTCTCACAAGTATGAAAGTATTTACACTATGCATAGTTGAATATGAAAGATACCAATTCCCTGCCCCCATACATACATGATATAAATATCTTAAATTTTATTTTAGAGATATATATATGAAATAATCTTGTATACAACCTTTCTGGAGTGAATGACTTTATTTCTGGCTTAGCACCATAATCTGGCACTGCATGCAATTTTCATACTCATTAATCAAATTGATGATAATTTGTATAATTTTGTTTTTTCATTGTTCTGTTTAGAGAAAACTATTAAATGTTTTTCTTTTTTTTGTGTTTATTTGAAAATTTATTATTCTCTGTTGCCTCGCAGTTTTCAATGGAAGTTCAAAACAATTCTTGTGCCTGCACACTGAGAGAAACTGTTCTGATATTGTCAAAAAAACCATGTTTGTTGTTGGAGATGGTTGTTTCAATAGGAAAGTGTAGGAAATAATTTTACAAAATGTTAAAATAATATGCTTGTTAAAATAGATGCTAGAGCTATGCTGTAGTTGCTGTTCAGAAAATTTTAAAAGTGTGCTACAATTTTAATTTTTATATGTGTGAACATTAAACAAAATAATACAGTTAAAATGTACAGAATTTGTGATTTTTTTTTTAATTTTATGAAAAATCATTTTGTTATACTTTTTGCCATAAAAGTATTGGATTTTGTAAACTATGAAAATTTATATTTTTAATGGATTTCACTTGCAACTATTATTACTACTTGCACAAATGTGTTGTAGATTATTCTCAAACACTGCCAATGATTTCATTTTATGTAAAAAAAATTACTTGAATTAATAGGAAGTTTTCTTTGCCAAAAATAAAGCTTATTATGCTTAACTGTCCTAAAGTATGTATATATATTTTCTAAATGTGAAAGTGCCTATGGAGTACGTTAGGAAATGAAACATCTTTCATTTCTTTTAAGTTGAAAGAACAAATATTTCCATCATTTAAAAAGATTTTTTTTTTTTACTACCTTAAATTTTTAAAAGAATTTATATTGGTATACTTGAAACAATTTAAAAATTTTCTACTTTTTAGTTTGTTAATATAAATATTATAGAATTTAAGTCAGTGTATTCTGAAATTACTAAATATTGTCATAGTATAGAATTAAAATTTTATTAAGTTCTGGGATTAATAAGTGTATAATCATCAAGAATTCTAAACTATACAAAATTCTATCTTTTCTGACATCAGACAAGTCTAACTAAATGAAAGTGAATAAATATGCTGATGTGTATGTAGTAGGTTCACAAAGTGCTTTTTTTTTTTTTTTTTTTTTTTTTTTTTCCCCTCTAGCTAATGTTCTGCCACTTTTCCCAGATAGTAAATTCAGGTACTTATTTTCAATGATACTTCTATATTTAATGAATATATAATGAGCAATAAATAATTTTTTCCTAAAATATATTCTAAAAAGATAATTGGCATAAAAGATTTTTTTATTTAACTTCAAATGTATAAATTACTTTCATACCAAGTTGCATTGTGTGCTGGGTATCAAGTAGTCTTGATGGATTCAGTTACAGAGCTGTTTTGGGAATATTTATTTTTCCATCATAAGTTTCAATTTTTTAAAAAGCAACATATGTAGATACGCTTACATAAATAAAAATGTGTTTATAACTTTATTTGCAAAAAGTGTTTCCAAGTGGAATGGGTATTTTTGAAAAATGTTTGACCAAAATAGTCAAGGCTTTTGGTCAAAGAAATATCTTATGGATTTATTAATTACTATGAACTTTTCATTAGTGTTAACTGATAAAAAAAATGCTGTACTCAGAAAAGCATACCTATCTGTGCATGAACAATGGTACCAAATGTTCTTTTGATTATGCAGTTTCTGTGAGCATTGCAGTAAGAGCAACATTCATCTTGCACCAGCAATTGATAATGTCATCATCTTGATAACTTTTAAAAGTAAGTAAATCCAAGATGTAAATTTTTTTATCATCAGTAATTCAAAATTCTCTTAATTCCTTAATATTTTTAAAACATATAAAATCATTTATGGAGTTAACTGTATGCAGACAGTAAAATTATATATAGCACATTCAAAGTGAAAGAATAATTAGTACTTGTATATTTTAACTTAAAATGAAGATTTTATTTTCTGTATATATTAAGCAATAAATTTCGAATGTGCTACTTAACAAAGTTATCAAAAATCTGCCAGTTACTGTACCATGCCCTCTCCCCTTAAAACTCATACACCTATTTTTGTGTCATTAAATAAACACATATAAAATGAGAGAAAGAAATAGAATATATATATATATATAAAGAATTTATTTGATCCTTAAAGTACATGATTAATAACTGCATATGTACAAAAAAAATCATGCTTCCATACAACAATCTACAGAATGGATAATGCTTTTGCATACTACAGAGAATTCACATGCAAAATCTAATAAAAGATCAAAGTTAAAAAAGAAAAGAAAGAATGGAATTCCATACAACTGCAGACTGGAATAGAAAATTTCTTAAAAAATAATCAGACAAGAAGCATAATTTTTATCACTATCTCTGAAAGAAGAAATATATCACTTATATTTTACATGAAAATTTAAGAATATATAATCTTTCATGAATACTATGGAAAAAATCAAACAAGTCATTCAGGAGAACAAAGTCAGTCCATCTATTTTTACATCTACAACTTAACTTTATGCCTAGGAAATCGTATGTATTTTTGATGCAAGATCAAATAACTTGTAAGATTTTTTTAAAAAATATTATTTTGAAAGACTAGTGATACTTTCCAGATAGTACTTTGTGGTTGTTAGTAATATTACCATAGTAAGAAGATGGCAGATGACATTGGTCAAATTATTCATTAAAGTATTAAAATTTTTTTCTATAATACTGTTACTTCCATAGAAGTGAATGAAAAATCATGTGAAGTAAGAGAGCTGGATACGGAATTGTTAAAATATAAAATTATTATACAAGGATAAAAAATAAAATTGTAAATAAATATAAAGGAAAATTAAAAAAAAAAAAGTTCAGTTTTTGAAAATTATACATAAAAAAAATTGTTAATCAAAAGAATTATAAAATTTTTTTAAATAACTAGTTTATCATGATGTAAAATATTTCATTTCCAATGAAAATAGACAAAATCAACTGCACACATTAAAATCACCTTTTAAAATTCAACTTCAATGAGGCATGATTTTAATGTTTACGAAAGTCATTAAAAGAATGCAAAAAAACAAACTGTCAGACGCTTTTCAAAACACATAAATTACAAGAGTTTTTTTGCGCTATGGAACATCAAAGCTGAGGTAAATCACTAGTTTTTAACAACAGACAAGACCTGCAGTTGATGCAACAACAGTTAAGAAGTCACAGACGGAGACTAACATGTATCTGTACAGCAAAAATATTTTCTTCATAACATATTACCATACTTACAGAATTACATACATCCTCTTATAATACACACTACAGTAGTTCAAAACAGGATGAGATAACTTCCTGTAAAAACAGACCGATTCAAAAGCTAGTTCAGCATTATCCAATCCTATGCACAGGATTAAAGGAGAAACAAGATTAAAAAAAAAAAAAGTGCACTTCAGTTGGTGGAATTCTTACAGAATACCATTGGTAATATATTGGAAATTGTCGTATAATTTGGTAGTTATTGAATGCATGCTCGATTCTACCATAGTGTCAACAAGAAGTTGAAGTTGCTCTTCAGTAAGGCTCATGTGGAACCTATCTTTGAGTGCTCGAATAGCACTAGCACCATTTTTGAAACAAGGAAGTTGGCAAGAGGCTTGCATTATTTCCACTAAAGTAACAATCTTCTCATGGTGCTTACGAGCTGCAACAAGACCTTGGAGCATAAGGATTTTAAAATATTCAAACATATCACTCCCTGGTCCACCCATAACCTATAAAATAAAATGCTCTATTAGAAGTTAAATAAAATGATTCAGTTCATAAAAACTATCAATATGCATTAAAATTATTCATTTTACATAACAGAGCTTCCAAATAAAAATGAATAAAATATTCCTCTTTATTAAAACAAAACTATTTAAATTGAATTTAAATTATTGAACTATTAAATTTTTATGGTGGAGGTTTTTACAATACTTTTCAATGAGCCACATCTTATTGTCAGGTGTTTCATTCAATTAATCAGTGATAATGATTTAGTTATATCAAAATTTAAAATATGCAAGTTTATTGTTATTTGGCAAATTCATTATCATTTTTTTATAATTATATTTATAACTTGGAAAAAAGGTATGTCAATTGAAGTTTTTGAATATAATATACTATTATGTTTTAAAGATACTTGATAAACCTAAAGAATTTATCAAATGATTACTTCATTCTGAATTTTTAGAAAAAAAAGTTTCAAAATCAGAAATTTCTCATGCATTCAGAAATCAGTGAAGGGCAAATGATCATCAGTTACATCAAATTGAACTTCAGCATTTGTTTATTGATAAATTAAATCTAATGATGACAGAACTGCGAATGAAAGTTATGATCCACTGCCTATTCTGAAACATTGATTTTAACTTAAATAAAAATGCATTTTAATGTCAGATAAATATGGCATGAAAATAAAAGAATGCAATTTTGGAATATAAAATGCAATAATCCCTGGCTCCAATCAATATTAGATAACATTCAAAAGATTATTTTTTTGAAAACACTATTCAAAGCTTTTTTAAAAATATTGCATTATATTTGCGATTCATAGAGATTTAATTCAGAAAATAATCAAGACCCAAAAAAAATTTGGTAAAATACTAAAAAAGCTGCAAACTAGGAAAAAAAGAGGGGAGAAGTAAGTTTCCAGCATTGAAATATGAAATTTGTTTCTCCCGTTCCAACCACTTATCTATATAGTTTCGCCTTATCCATCAGGTTACAACTCCCCTTGAATTATCTTGACCCCAAATCATTATAATTGTAAAATCTGTAAAAATGGAACTAAATATCATATAAAATCATTGGAGAGGCAACTGCATTTTTCTATGGTACAAAAATCATTTTAATACGATATTTTCAGAAGTTGGTGAAAAGGCGGAAAATTAACCGCCTTTTAGCCCCGAAATTTCGCTTTACTCTCAAATAATTAAAATTTGAACGAAAATTTGAAAAAATTTGCCTCGAATAGCACATTTTCATTATTTATAGCATATATGTACCAAATTTGATAGTCCTAAGTTCAATAGTTTGCCAACAATCACTAATAGAGATAGACTTTAGTCTTTATTAGTATACAAACAGAAAGTTGTACAATTCTAGTTGCTGTGTGAAGTAATAATTTATAACTATTATAAATTGTTATAATATATTAATTAAGATGCCGGCGTCCTGGCATAAAGGGTAGCGCGTCTTCCCCGTGATCTGGGCATACCGAATTTGAATCCCAGTTCGGACATGATTGTTCTTCTGTGTTCTATATGTGCGGTGTTTGAATGTGTCCCCCTGTAAAAAGAGGTTGTGCAAAAGAATGTGATGCATGAAGTAGCTTACTCTTGGGCGTAGTTGGCGCTACAGAAAAAACGAGACACTCACTCGACTTAAATCGCTGACAGATAAGTCAGCAGGCTTCAGAAACAATAAAAATCAAAATAATCCTTGCACATAAGTTATGTGTTCATGATAAAAAATGTATTGCTATTTTGTTTATTTGGTTGGAAAAAGAATATGAAAAAGGTACATTAAATTATGACTATTACTGTATAATTAGGATAGTTTGATTATTCATCACCATTCGATTTTTTTTTCTCTGGTCTTTAAAATTTCCAGTAAATTAAAATTATAATATCTGCAAGAAAAAATTATTTTATTTAAAATCAAGACTATAAATTGTAATTTATTAAAAAATTTTGAATTGTTTTTCATTAGTTAAAATACAGTCATTCTTTTTCACAGCGATCATGAATAACAAGTTTATATGACTCTTACAAACTAGATTGAAATTTAGTGTATCCAATAAAAGGGCAATTCTTAATTTCTAAATTTTTTTTTATAATTTAAGTAAGTTTATTATAATTATTAATATAAAATTTTATTAAAATATTATTTGAATAGTTTTCAAAATACACAGTTTATTTGTTCATTAGAAACTATTAAAACTGCTGGTTATGAATGATATGCTAATTTTAGTTTAAAATTCGTCCTTTACTTTTACTGCATTTTTGAATTATTTCTTTATGCAAATTTTGGAATATATAAGTTTTTCTGGCAGCTTTGAATTAATCAAATTCGACTCATTTCATTATTTTGCATTTGCTTACAAAATAAATCTAATATAGTTCTGCAAATATATATTACCTTAGATGTTCATGATAGAATAAATCAGAGTGAAACTTTTTTAAGAACATTTATATGAGAAATAAGCTTACCCCTCCCCCCCCCCATTTGAATGCTGCATACATAATTAACAATGATTAAGTGAAACTCAATTTAAGTTGAATGTCAAAAATAATTTTTTAAACATCAAAACTTTGTTATTTTTACTAATTTTGATAGTCCAGAATTATGACATTTAGCTCTTTTCTAAGAAAACCATTTAAATAATAAAATTTTTTATCTCAATCTGGAAATTTTTATAAATCTCTTCATTAATATATATTGTTTATTTCTCTTTTTTATATACTTTTAATGGAATTCTCAGTGGAGTAATTAGTGAAATATCTTTCTTAAGAATGGAAATTTTATTCATTTCTTGATGTGGTAAAGGTTTGAAATTGTACATTTGTATCTTTTATAAGTGCAATCTTCATTTTCCAGTATTTACTTAACTCATTTATAAATTTATCATTTTTTTTTTAATTCTACATGAATGTTTTTATTCGATAGTAAATTTGAGAAAAATATTCATTTTAGTCATTACTTAAAAAAATTTTTAATGTAAAAACCTTTAACTATATTTTTAGTTTAATAATAAACATGTTTTTTTTAATTAAACTAATTTTATATTCTGGGTGAAAGTTAGCTGGTTTAACAGTTTTAAAAACAGTTTCCAGACAAAAAAAAAAAAGAAAAGAAACAGCAGGCCATCTTTATCACTTTCTTTCAAACCTCTTATTTCTAACCAATACACAATAATAGCACACTATCTAAAAGAATTTAACATAAGTATTTAACAACAATATTACACAATAAATATCCATAAAAATTTTTGAAAATCACATTTTAGATAAATACTGGTCAAGAGATTAATATTAATAAAATAGTGCTAAAATTCACTTTCCTTCACCATTAAAAAGAAATAAACATTTTGTTAAATTGTCATAAGTGATCCATACATACATCAACAAACTCTTGTGTCAACTTGAAGGGAGAATTTTCGAAACCCAAATTCTTAGGCGAGGAGGATAAAATAAATCCAAAATCTATATGAATGATATGGCCTTCACCATCCAACAGAATATTTCCATTATGTCTGAAAATATACAATGCACAATTATGTTATAATACTGAAATTATCTTAAAATACATTTTCAAATACAAACTAGATCAGTTACTAATAAAATAAAAATATGGACACCTTTTAATTATTTAAATTTAAATACAAAATTATATATGAATTCACATAATATTCATCCTATTTTTAAAAAATGGTTCAAGAAATTCTTGTTTATACCTCAATTAAAACAAAATTAATAAAGCTTGATTTTTTTTCAATCTTTACTATTTATAATTCAGGCTGAATTGCAGCAAATAAAATTTATCTTTCTTTGCCAGGCAGACAGCATATAGTTTGTAGACAAACGAAATCTGCTGGACATTCAAATATCCTCCATTCCTTCCTAAAAACACTTTTTTCCAGCAATAAAATTAATATTTTTTGCATCCTTCAATTTTTTTAAATAAATTTTAAAAAATGGAAATCGTCAATTCTAGTTCTATTCTTAGTCAGAAAAAATTACTGAATCCTTTGTGGCTGAAGAAGGCAAATCAGCACAGAATTTTTTTTTTTTTTTTTTTTTTTTTTTTTTTTTTAAGCTATTGTTGTCACTTGCATTTGAAGTTTCTAGATGGTTAAATGATTTGGATAAAAATTTATGAAGAATAAATATTTTTTATTAATTGAAATGAAAAAATTTTGAAATGAAGTATTTCTAAATTATTTTCAAGATTTAAATATTTTTTAATTTACAAATAATAATTTGAAATGGAGGGTTAATAACAAATGAAAGAAACATTGATCACAATATTAATGGTTATCAACTTCATTCAGATTATTTTAATATTAGCATGGCAGAAGGTTTCCTAACAGATAACTCATATCTTTAAATCCTGGCAATAATACCGTTCAGGGGTTTTTAAAAAATAAGAAGAAAAAAAAAGATTTTTATCTTAATTTTTTATAAATTTTTAGATTTTGGATTATATTTTTAAAATCTATATAATGATGAATAATTTTAAATTATTTTACCAAATATATCTACAAAAATTTGAATTTAAATTAATTTACAATTTAAAAAACATCAATGGAAAAATTTGAATATAAAAATATAAAAACTTTAAGAAAAATTCCATTGCCAAGAAAGAAAAACAATAAATGGGCAAGATAAATTTTTCATGATAAATTACATTTGAACGAATCCAGTATAAGTATTATTTATTGACACAATAATATGAAAAGTCTTAAATAACGATTAATGAAAAAATCCATTCAATTGCCAGTGCTCATTTCATATTAATTAAAAATGAGACTCTAATGAAGATTTTATACTTCTGGGGGAGGGGGTAGAGGAATATAATTCATAACATTCAAGGAAACCAATTCTTTGATTGTACAGTTTTTATGTTCTTAGAAATAAAGTTTTAATGAAAATAAACCAATCTTTTATATATAACCAAACAAATTTACAAGAATATTTAACACATATAGTTTTTAAAAAATATATAAAATATATAAAAATTATTTACTTTTCAGATGAACATGAAAAATCAAATTTTCAATTTTCCAAGTAGCTAAATTTCAGCTTTTATGAGAGTTAAATCTCTATGCTTCATGAAATCATTCCCAAGATTTCTTATTAATACAAAACTTATAGCAAATTTGAAGTTACTGGCTGTAAAAAATAGTCACACAAAATCAGTCATTTAGAAATTTAACCTCACCTATCTTTGACTTGAACAAGGTACGAAACGAGACAATAGGCTGCACAACTCTGAACAAAATTTCTCTGTGCAGTTAAGAATGCCTCAGATGTAGTACCACCAAATTCTTGAAGGAAATACTGTAAGAGAGACATTTTGCTATGTTTCTTGATCTGGTGTAATGAGACTGTGTTCAAAATGGGTTCGATCATGCCACTGTCTTCTGAAGTTACAAGGATGCGATAAGGCCGCACCCAAAGGGGAACTCGCTCGTGTTCCCAAATTTTCTAAAAAGAATATGTGCAATTATTTTCTCCCACAAATATATATATATGAAACATATGTCATAAATCAAGCATCACAATTTGTCAACAAATAAAAATAATATATTCTGACATTGCAAAAGATAAAGGTTTAAATTCTTTTAATATTTTGTGTTACTGCTTTAATTATAAGATTTGACTTTTGTACTTTAGATACAGAAAATTGTATTATATCTTTAGTGTCTTAATTCATCATACAGACTTAATTTTTAGGAGAGCAAAATAACTTTAATAAATTTCTTTAGTATGACATATTTTTAATAACTTTCATTATTTAGAGAAAGAGGGCAGGGATTTTTTAATGGTAAGAATAGAAATTAACATTGCATATAAAATGTAATTTGTTAAGCTTATCAGGGAAAGAATCCATTTTGTCTGCAGTAATATAATGCATAATTATATTGAAAATATTTTTCTTATTACAAATAATGCAATTTTTTTAAACAATTTCTATATCAATTCTTTTTTATTTACTGTGAGGTACATATTTTCGACTGCTTGGAAGTATCATAACCAATATTTTTTGTCATCAATTCTCTATAAAAATGTAAATTCCTGCAAGAACTGTTGATTGTGCTTCTTTATTGAAACAACAAATCGAAAGAATTGTGAATCTCATAATCAATATTAAGGTCCAATGAGAGACAAAAGATCATATATACTAAAAAATGCAGTCATAAAATTGGGCAAATCTAGCATGGTTTTAAACTGACACTTTTTTTTTTTTTTGTACAAAGAATAAATAATCACATAGACAAGAAATAAGCCTTTTTAAAGCTCTTATATAAAAACCATTACAGATAGCAGATTTTAATGAATTTTCATAGTGCTATGAACTTTATATTAGCCTCAAATAATCTGCTGCAATAATTATCTTGCACTTTAAAAAATATTACAGTTACTGAGGTTGCAGGGGAAAAAAAAAAAAAAAAAGTTTATCCAGGGTTGTCACTCAAATCTAGAAAAAGAATTCCCTGTTTTCCCCTGTCTTTTCTCTGAACATACATACTATAAAGGAAGAAATGCCTGAGCAACAATCATGTGCTAATAATAATGGAATAACAATACCGCATAGTTTTAATGAATAGAAAAACCAAGATTTTTCCATAAATATGGATTTAAACAAAATGCAGTTTGTAAAACAGTAAAATTTTTGAACATGTGTTCAAATATCTTTTTATAGAATTCTTCCGAAATATAAAATACTTTGCTAAAATGCCCTCCCCTCCCCCAGTTTCAGTGGTTTTGCTAGTTATTAAGCAACTTGTTATTATTCCAGTTGTGCTATTTTTTTTTCAGCCTTTTATATTTATGTCCATCAAGCTTTTTCGAAAGTAAACTATCTAATATTTTTGCTACTTTGATTATATTTCTTTTGACACTATTTTTCACTATTGCTCAACAATAATGCTGAAAAAAATCTGTCACACAATATGTTTTTGAAAAAATATCCATAGCAAACTATGTCCGACATTTTTGTACCAATTTTAAAACATTTTTTGGTTATCAGTATACATATTTGAAAATATTTCCGATATATAGTTGAATACATTAAAGGATGAATAAGGTGCAACAATAAATCTGTTTTCAATTATTGTTCTTGAACTAAAATAATTCAAAATCGGCTAATTCTCAAATTTGATGTTTCAGATTTAGCATGGCATTTTCTCTTGTATTCCCTATAGTTCGATATCAACGATGACTATTTTTAACTGGCACAAAATTTTGCACCTTTTTCCTCTTTTGGTATGACTAGTAAATGCCCCCCTTTCCCATATTATTTCAGCTTATAAACTTCTTAGAAAGCGAAATTACACAACAAACGTATTTTGTGGAATTTCTCTTACCAATTCAGCTAAGACAGGGTTCATAATTTTATTCATCAAATCTGTATTAAATGCAGATTTTATATAGCCATTTTTTTTTAAAAGTTCTCTTATCTAGTCTGATTAAACTCACAATTTCTCAAATAATAAACAAACTATTCAATAAACTCACATGTGAATGACTAAACATATGCTACAGAAATAAAAGCTGTTCCATAAATAGCGGCATTTTGGACCTTTGAGGGTTTCGGAGAAAACTTTAAAGGTATTTTTTGGATTTTAGTAAAATTGCTTCTCTAGCAGTAAATCATTGAGGTTTTGTAAAAGAAAAAAATTAATGCATTTTCTGAAATATAATGAATGACACTGTGGCTTTTGAGAGACATTATAGTTGCACACTTTCTTCCTAACCTGCAATGTTGCAAGTAGCTGATATGCCATCAGCTCTTGCCTCAAATCATCCCCACATTTGATGATGGCAGAGAGCAGATTCCAGTTTGGCAAGTGACCATATGGGGAGGATTCCTTGATACGCCTCACTTTCTCTTCCCAAGGCTCTTTCAAGGCAGCAGCAGATGGATCTTCAGGATCTCTCTATATAAAACAATATATAATTTTTTTAAAAATTAATAATGCTGCATTATTTTTCTAACTTTCATATTGCAAAAAGTAACATTACTAAACTATAATCAACTAGTAATCGAGCAACAAAATAAAATAGATGAATAGATGCCATCATATCAATTATAATGCATAGTTTAATAGAAAAATGTTCGTTTTTATGAGTGACGCCAAAAAGATAATAAGATACATAAGCAAAGGAAGAGCAGGATAGCATTATCTGCAATGTGCTTCTAAAAAGGTTTGAATTTTTAAATAAGCAGTTTTCAACAATGAAGACAGAAAGGATAAATCTTCATTTATTAAATGATTCAATATTTTCTTAAATAAAGAACTGTGACATAAAAAAAGTGGATAAACAGTGAACAATGCTATGCACATGTTGTTAGAATTGCTTCCAGATTTTTTTTTCACTGTTTGCAAGCAAAAGCAGCTAAGAAAATCATCTTAATTAAATGTACATTAATAAAATCATAATATTATTTAAAACCAATTATTTTTATTAATCATTATTTACTAATTTATCATGTCTTCCAACTTCGGATTATTAGATTTTCAGAGGAAAATGGGTTTGATAAAATGAATCACAAGAATTTATGAGGTTCAGTTCTAGATAATTTCTCTTTAAAAAGTAATGCTTAAAATGAAACATCTAATTCATAGAAACTGATAATACCATGTTGTTGTGCTAGAAAGTTTCCAAAATAAAAGAAAGCCATTTAGTTTACAGATTAGAGCAATAAAAAATATTTTTAAAAAACTTTACAACATATTTACAATACTAGTTAAGTATGTTAAAACTGAGGGACATTTTATAAATTAAGTGTTTATTCGTATTTCTAGACATTACTTATAAATTTTTATACACAGATTTGATCTCTGTTCTCTCAAAACCAGGAAAGGGGGGGGGGGGCATTCAGAAGCATTATCAAAAAACTATTTTGTGGCTACCTAATTGTAGTAATTATTTCTCTAAAATATCCAAAGTCTACTGATATTTCTATAACTGATTAAAACAGTCAAACTCTGTTACAGAATTTTAAGTAAATAACGTAAATATAAATAAACAAATAATTTAAACATCATAAAAGTAATTCAGGAAACACATAAAAATTATGAATCTATTCTTCTAAACTAAATTTACAAGCTTTTAACAATTGTTTAGTTGTTGAAAGCTTGTAAATTTAGTTTTAATGCCCATAAAACTACAGCTTGAAATGTTTGTTCTTGAATTAAAAACTTTGAAACTGATTTTCAGAAATTAAATTTGACGTTTTCAGATTTGGTGGGTATCTTTTCCTGTACTCCTTTCAAATTCAAAGTCCAATATCAATGCTAATTTTTTTTTTATTTATTTTTTTTTTTAAATTTATTTATTTATTTATTTATTTTTATTGAATCAGTATGTTGTATGTTTTTTACTTTTGGCATAACTAGTAACCTATTTTCTCATATTACTGAAGCTTATCATTTTACAAAGAGTGCATTTGTAACAATTGGATTTTGCAGAACTTCACAAACCTATTTAGCAAAATCAGGGTTGATTTTTTTTTTAAATCTGTCCAATTCATATTCAATACAGATTCTGAGTAGTTCTTTGCTTTAATAAAATTCTCTAATCTGCTTTAAATAAGCTCACAGTTTTTCAAATAATAAACCATTCAATAAACTCAAGTATGGCAGACTAAACACTACCCTGCTGCTTCCACAGAATGAATGTTGATTCCGCCAGAGAAATGCAAACTATTCTTTCACGCATTTACAGAAGTCTGACATGCTCATTAGTTGCAATTCGAGAATCTCATGGAAAAAGATTAATACCCAGCGATTCAAAACTGGAATGATGCAGACAGGAAAAAAAAAAGGGTAGAGAGAAAAGACACAAGTTTCTGAATTACACAATCGTGAATAGTATTGCTTTGTTTTAAGAAGCCATCTTTTCTTCTTGCAATCATTAGAGATTGGTATTTTTTAGATGGGGAAAAAAATAATAAACAAAATTTCCTGTATTTACCCTCTTTTTATGAAAATTTTCAAATTCTTCAGTATTTTACTGGCTTTTTTTTAATTTGATTTTTAAAAGTCCCTGTGTTTTCCCAGTTTTCCTTGTTCTACCTGTGTCTTGGTAATCCTGATCTATATCAAAATTGCTTCATGGCAGTTCTGATAAAACTTCTATCCTTTTAAATTTTTACATATCCAATATTTCAAGTTAATTTCCTTAGTTACACTTAATTTCTTTTTATGAGATATTTTTTACTTCATTAATCTGTAAACTAAATATCTGTTCTAGAGTATATTTCAATTTTTTTGATAAAAGAGGAATGCTTTTATTTAACAATACTATTGAATTTTCATGCAAGATTTACAAATTAATTTTAAACATCAACACCTGTGCCTTAGCTGTACTTATACTGTGATACCTTTTCTTTAGCAGTTTGATACAAAAGAATCATATACAAGAATTCTTGTTAAGATGTACAGAGTATATTTGCTTTTTTTAGCTTGTAAAGTATCATTATTCACTACAAATTGCTATAGCAAACTTTGGCTCAATGTTAGAGATTTCTAAATCAGATTTTATATTATATATGAGAGAGAGAGAGAGAGAGAAAGAATGAAAATTATTTGAGATAAGGCAATAGTGGAGTAAAGCTACATAAATAAAATATCACTAAATAATATAATTTTTATAAGAAATATAAAAATGTACACAAGCAGAAAATTCTGAAAATATTTTTAATTGAAACCTCAAAAGGTGTCGGATAACACTCTTGGTAAACACAACACAAGCTAATTCAAACTTACCTTAAAGGTACTCTTCGGAGCATTAATATTTTCTGATAACCTCCTACGGATTTCACCAGCAGCCACATATGCAGGTTCCCTACTATCTGCACTAGTTCCACTATCTTGAGACATTTCAGATAGGGCATCTCTGTCTTTAGGTTTCAGACGGGCAGCATACTAACAGAAAATAAATTATTCGCGATTACCTTTATATACTGACAGCAAAATGGTCTGAATCAATATTTAATTATCCAAAATAACCTAAACAAAATTATTTAAAAATTTTCAACTTGATTATGAAATGAATCACACCCTAATTCAACTGAAAATTGTACTGGAACTTAATGAAATCAGTTAATGTTAAGTGGGATTGCTTATTTTCTTCCAGAAGATGAAAATTAAACATTTAGTAAAATGTATCCGGTTCTAATCAACAGTTTTAATTTCAACATAATGAAAAATGAAGTCACTGTGTTATTAAACGTATATGAAATCATGGTGTTATTAAAAATGTAATTGGCTAGTTACCTATTTATAAATCTTTATGGTACTTATAACTTCACTTTCTTATTCCTTATGCAAATCACATATATATTGAGCATAATTCTTACTAAGCTTACAATTACAAAAGAAAATCACATAATAAATATTTGATGAAAGAATAAAAAAACCCATTTCATTTAATAAAAAAAAATTAAAAAATTAAAAAAAAAATGTATACTTCTGTTTTTTATAAAACTATTATTCTTATGTCTAACAATAGGTCTCTATTAAATATTTGATTAAATTAGCATATTCCACGCCATTTTTAGATAATTTGAAGATCTGCCTTCTTTTAGTCAGAGAAATCTACAAGATTGCTAACCTGCAATCTTTCTAGCTCTTTTAGCAGTCACTGAGATTTCAACTATTATCCCATCCTTCCCCCCACCCCCACCCCCAAAAATATATAGTAAACACTTAAGTGTAAGACATCTTCTGCAATACCTGAAGTACTGAATACTAAAGCTTCTAACTAGCTGCAGCCATATTATGTATCAAATGAGCATGTGTTATTTATCTACATCATTTGACAATAAGTACCCAGTTGTCTAACAATCTTAAATAGAATTAATTTTTTGATTTGGCTTTTTTAAAGGGGACGGACAATATTAAAGATTACCTGCAAAGAAATGTCATCATCTTCTTGTGTCCAACAATCAGCATCATTATCCATTGCAGGATGTATTGAAAAAGACACACCACTGAAATCTTGACTATGAAAATATTCGGGGAGATTCTCTTCTGATCTTGTTTGCCTTAAAGCATTGATCATTTTGGGGGGAACAGGTGAACCATGGATGTCGTCAACTTCAATTACTTCAACGTATATCAAATAGGGTGCCTAAGAATTCAAAGAATTTCTTATTCTGAAACTGATATTCATTGAGCAATAATTACAGTTTTCCTTAATGATGCCAAGAATCATACATAAATTTTAAAAAAAATATCAAACAATTAAATCAGATTTAATATAGATTAATTACAACATAATCATTGGGTTTCAATACAATATATTTAAAAATTAGAGCTCTTTAATACAACTAGGATAATAAGCAATATCTCTTAAAGCAAACCATTGTAAAAGTTCTAAATGTAACCCCAAAAGCAAAAATTAATGAAATCTAAAGATTTTTGCAACCACCGAAAAAGGACAACTTGCATCAGTCATTCAGAAGGGTGGAATGACCAATGACCATGGTGAAAAACACATTTTATAATTTCTATTTAACATAGCCAAAAAAGGATGCCAAATGGTATTTTGAGTTCACATATAAAATTTTATTAGAATGCAATATTACCTTCAGATTCCAGAGTGACTTCAAAGTCTATGTAATAACATATTTTGATTTTAACTTTTTTATATATATTTAAAAGCTTTTTCTTTTTTATATATATTTGCAAATATGTGTTTTTGAAACAAATTGAAATTTCAAGGGTAGTATTTAGACATTATTATTGCAAGAATGAATTTATCAAAATGGCATTTATAATATCATAATTACATTTCAAGCAGTAAGAATTTTTAAATTTGACAACAGAAAGGGATCAATCTTTTTAAATCAAGCCTCCTTTTTCAGATTTTAGGCAGAATGTAGCCGAAGCATCTGCGACAGTGTTCATTGCCCTTTCAACTGCTTGCATGAGACATGGTAGAGGTAAATATGAAAAAATGAAAAAAATATTTTAAAAAAAAAAAATCAGCCCACCCTACTACCTACAGTCTTGAGATACAAAAAACTTCTCTAACATTATACTGCTTGATGGGAGAATGTATTAACATTGCATCTTCTGACTTATTCAGAAAAATGTATAAATATGGAGATAGAAAAATTTCTGCTTCTTATTATTTTAAGCAAAAACAAATTTCACTTCAGTGCTAAAATTAGAAAACGCATGATGATTTTGTAATTAATATTTACATCATTCAGTTATATTGAATATTAATGAAAAGAAAAAAAAAGACTACATCCTCAAAGCCTACAATTCTGGGTATAGTGAAAATTTCTATTACTCAAAATGTTTAGGAGGAAAAAAACAAATTGATTCTTGTCTTTCAAAAATATTACAAAATCAAATTTTTAAAATTCAATAATCAGTTGATTGAATATTTTATAAGCAACCGTAAATGACATTTATCTTCATCCATTTATATTATGTATTTATCAAAAAGTATGTAAGGTGTATGCAAGCCAGTGGGGAAGATCACAGCAATATAAAAATAGATTAGAATGTAATATGGCATTAATTCTAAATACATAATAATAGATGTTCTATTACAGCTAATATGTTACCATTAGTACTCTCATAAAGAAGCACAGAATAACTAATTATTTTGATAAATGACAAATGAAAGAAAAAAAATCTGCATTTAGTACCTAAATCGGCAGGCATTTCTAATGCATCATCTACATAACATATTTAAATGATACATTTGATGACAAGAAAATCAAGCAAAACTTATGGTCATTTGATAGTCAATTCATTGTAAATTTTAAATACACTAATGATTTAAAACTGGAATGGGAAACTTTAAATGGATGATCATATGTAACAGATCAATATGAAATTCATCTTATTTTAATGTTTTTTTTATGATTTCAATAATATTATTAATTATTATTATTAATTAAAAAATAAATAAAATATGCCAAGACACAAGGAGAAAAATAATTTTTAAAAATCACTTACTTTATCTTTGGAATTCAATACTACAGAAGCCTGTGGTGGTATACGCAGGATCAGGTGTTTCATCGTATCTGAATGGATAGGAAGCCATACTCGAGCAGGAAGATTGAGATTTAGCATTGACAACTCAGCTTGTAGTTTTTGAGCTAGAAAATGAAAAAGCTTTTAAAATTATAGTTTTACCCCTCTCCCAAAGTGATAAGTATATAAATAACATCAAAATAGTTTCAAACAGGGATTTTAAACTGGCAACGGAATATTAAATTATCTTGCATGAACTGTAAATATGTAGAGAGAAATTCAGATGTTATTGTAATTATAAAGAATAATTTTCAGAAAACCATCAAGCACATTACATTAAATAATTTCCAATTTCAAAAGCCCTAACAAGCATACAATATAAACTAGTTAAGTGCAGTGGATGTGTATACAAAAAATCTTCAACCTGGAGCAATCAAAGTGTAATTATTTATCTTGTAGAAATAAAATATTATAAATAATAAAACTTTATAATAAAATTTTGACCATTTGTATTATATTTGAAAAGCATATGGACCATTGCCTGACTTTAAAAAGGAGCACACAAGGGACTTAAAAAAATAAATCCCGGTATAAACTAGTTCATAATTAAAAAGTATTGTAATTATCAAAAAACATTTTTAAAAAGATGCAATATTTGAATAAAACAAAAAAAAAGTCAGCATCTCATGTGAGAAATCTGAATTAAAATTAAAGAAAATTCTGTTCTTTGTTAGAAATATATATTAAGTAAAATATATCAATAAACATACACACAAATGTAACAAATAAAGAAGAAAATCCAAGTAAATATCAAATAATTTTAATATATCTACAATATTTAAAAAGCATAACTATCAACAACTTATAGAATTAACAAATTATGTAATATAACAAATTCAATTAAAAGAATTCTTATAATCAATAATATCCCTGCCTTTGAACCTTTGAGATATAAATCAAATTAGAGTTATGTTAGCAGAGTCAAACAGCCAAAAAGTTATCCATTCTCTATAATGTATCTCAAAAAAACATCTTTTGGCTAGAACGTAAGAGTCCCAAATTATAACATTTTCTTGCTCATAATTTTTTCAGTCAACTTTTACATATAAAAATTTCTTATTTTATCCTTATTTACATAATTTAATTCTAAATGATACATTTTTATTTTAAGTATTTTTTTTTTAATTTTATCACCATCTTCACTGAAGTTTTACTAAACTATAAATGGTTTTTAGCCTTCTTTTGGCAATATTCCCAATGGTAATTAATACTCAGTAAACATCTGATAAATACTTTTGCCCAACACACAAAAAGGATGTCTTTTATAATTCTCTTTTAAGATATATATTTTCTTTTAATTTCTTCATACTATATCCCAAGTTCATATCTGATTTAATTTTCCATTATGCACATTTCTTTTAAATTATTTACATTGCATTTCAATTTTACAGCATTTTTGCTAATCAAAAATATAAATTATAAAAAGTCATTAATAGGTTAGTGGGAAAAAATAATAACCATAATTTTCATCAATAACTATATTAATAAATTACTAAATATTATTTACACTTATTAATCACAGTTTAAATTTAAATTTCTAACAGTCCCCTCTCACTCTGCTTTGAAATTCCACATTTGAACTAATATTGTATTTTAACTGAAAATAACATTTTAGGGGCAGTTAACAGTAAGTTTAACCTATTATCACAATAATCAAAAAATATTTTATTAAAAAAAATTTAAATCAATGTTTTTTAATGGTAAATTATAGATGAAGACTTTTATATGACCTGGTAGTGAGAGAAATGGGTAATCATTTTAGCAGGGGAAAAAAAATCACTGTACAATCATTAAAAGATTTTAATGAGCAAAGATAAAACAAATCATTAAACTTTGAAATAATTTATATTTTTTCATTGGAGGGTTTACTTATTTTTTTCACAAAGGGATATTTTTGCTAATTATTTGTTGTTTCTTGAGAAGTAAAGAGGGAGAAATAAGAAAGTGAAAACCTTACTTTTCAATTCCTTGGTGAGAACAGGTTGTAGACGTAGACCTATTGACATTAATGCTTGAACAAAATCTTGTTCTGCTCCTAATCGAGGGGCCTAAAGAGAGAGACATCATTAGACAAGAATGATTTTTTGTAATTTCTAATGTGGTTATTCAGACATTATGTGTTTGTTCATTTATTTTTTCAGAATAAAATGATAGCTAAACAGTAAAAGAATCTTATAATTTTTTTAAACTTCCTCTACTTAATACAAAATTGGTTTTATCCCTAGACAGAAACTTACAGAGATTACTTTAAATACTGTAATATCTAAAAATGGTATAAATTTAGTAGGTAAAAAGAAAAAAAATAGTTGTATTTAACCACCAATGTTATTTAATGAGAATTTGAAAAAAATAAAATTATCCAATATCACTTTAATTCCAATGCAGTGTTTATTCCAAACATTTTGATCAAAATAATTTAACACAGTTTTCCTTCTAGAATACATGGTACTAACAGAATACGGGCATACATGGGCATACAGGCTAAATACTCTCATCAGCAATTTGTCCTCAGTTTTACATATTTTTATAAGTTTTCCTTTTTTTCTAATTTTTTCAGATCAATAAAAATTCTTGATTTTAACCTGTTTCTCAGTTCTGTCGTCACCCTGTATATAAACACGTGCAGTTTATAACAATTACTTAAAGTTCTTATCTTCATAATTATACACAGGCATTGCATGGATTTACAAACATTCTTTAATATCTATCTATTATATATAAATATATAAAATTGTAAACATTGTGTTTTATTCACTTTGGTAGATAGCAATTCACCTGACCCCATACAATTGAAATTTGTTTTAACAGCATTGATTGAAATATTTAATGAAAATTATTACATTGTAGTAAATATTTACTATAATGCACTTGACAGTGAAATGGTGATAAAAAAAGGCTTTAATTAACATTAAATTAGTAGCAAATGAGTTTAAAATGATATTATTAGTTAATTCTACATTTAGACACATCATTTGTGGCAACACTAATGAATAGCTTTCTGGTTTTTCTTTTTTGAGTAACGGAGACTTTTCATCTCTCGCTAGCATTCGTCTGAATACCTCACTAATAGAAGTGCTAACTTTTTTTAATAGTAATGAGGCGCTCTAAGATATCAGATGAAAAAAAAATAGGAAGAGAGATTGAGTGAGAATCTGGCAATTTGAAAAGAAAAGCAGATTATGAAGCTGCTAAGTTGGTGCCAAATTTATTCAATATTTAGATTTTTTAGACATAAGCAAATAATGTTCTCATTGTGAGGGTTTTGAGTTGAAAGTAGGCCAACTGGCAAATGCTTGTTCACATAATGGAAAAATAAAACTTCCAGCATTGAACGAACAGCCAGTGGAGCTTAAAACTTGCTAAATGGAACTGATGAAGATCGAGTATATTATCGAGCAATGGGCAAAGCCTCCTGGTATCAATATATTCAAATTTTTTTATTTTGCAAGCAGTTGCAGCTCCACTCAGGATTTCTTCATGATAAGATCAGCTGCAGATCAGGGTATCATAATGGCTGCAGCATGGCCAGCATTCATACATGTTCACAAATATTTGGTGTAGCACATACCTGCTCATACCATCATGCTGCATTCCCTTTTTCATTGCCATGAGTTACTCTTGTACTAAACATATCTGTCAGTTCAGCATTCCTCTAATTTATTCAGTTATTGTTTCTAGTCATAATTTTCTGTTACTTAGTTTGCTTTTACTCCCCGATTTCCAGCAGTAAGTATTTTAAATATCCAGCATCTTGCATAATAGTGCAAATACATTAGTGCAAACAGCAACATTAGTTATATTCAAATAATAAAAAAATGTATTTACCTGACAAGTGCAGTGTACTACTTGGCCCCTGAGATCACTACAAATGCTTCTGCAACTATCAAAGCATCTGCATCCATTATCAAATGCACTTCCAGAAGCCAAATCTTTGGGAGCATGTTTACTTAATGAGCTAGTTGTGGACACGCTTCTCCTCATAGCAGTATTTCCTCCAAGACCTGTGAAAATCCCAATCAAGTTTCACCGGGTTCACACAAATGATAAAGTAATCCTTTTAAAAGACAGAAATATTAACTTTCTTACCGGTAGCATCCGAGTAGGATCTCTGGTGAGTTTTTTTTGGTGATAAGATAGGACCAGTAGGGGGACATGGCTTAACTGACTCTCTAGGCCTGAAAAATAATTTTAATCATACTGCATTCATTACTCAATGTATAAAAATAAATTTCTTCACATATTTAAAGTGGAATGCAATAAATGCAGAACTAAAAATAAGTTATTTCAAGATGTCTATTAAATCACAAGGGCAGAAAATAAAAAGCATTCTATTAAATCAAATAAAAAGAAGAAACTGCTTAACCATTTAGAGCCATATCACTTGCAATTCTGATTTACTAAAATCTTAAAAAAACATTGTTTAAAACATCATTCAAAATTCACAAATCTGTAGGAACAAAACAACTTCCTATTCTATGAAACATCAAAATTCAGAATACTAAGTCAACTGCCCATCAGTTTAATCATATAGACTAATAGAGAAAAAAATAAATAAATCTGAAAGCTCTATGAAACACACATAACAAATTAACCTAATTCTATGTTCTAATGCTAACAAAGAAATGGACTTAAGAGAACTAGACTTACATTTATTAAGAGAAATACCCATATCTAACGTTTTCAGCAGTAAGAATAATTATCGCTTATGAAACATTTATAACCATAATAATAAGCAACATAGAAAAATAAGTCTGATGTACTGATCCTCCTGCAGTGGTGTAGGAGAAAGGGAATAAAAATATTCAGAGTACCAGTCTCAGACGGCATAATGGGGATAAAACATTAGTGTAATTATATCACTTTTAAAGACAAATATTAAGAGGGTTAAAAAAATTGTTATGCTGCCTTACCACCCTGCACCTCTGAGTCTATTTTACTTTGGATTCCTTCCTCAAATTCTTTATGCCCAATAGTTTTCTTTCTTGATATATCCAGTCAGCAAAGTTTTATTTCTATGCTTTGCATTTATTGTATTCAACTTCTAGGTAAACAGAAAAATTATCATCTTTCTGATCTTAAGCTCCTCTCATGCTGCTATGCATCTTGCATACAGCAAGAAACAAATATTTTATCTGATAAATGTAGACATATTAACATCCCATCTAGAAATTACACAAGAGCTGTTTCAAGATGGACTTCAGATTTGAATTTTATCAAATGACAAGATCAGATTTTATTAGATTCGAACTACAATCTCCAACAAATAGAAATGAAAAGAAATACTTGCACAGATATTTTAGATGTCATTACAGTTGTCTAAACAGAAATGGAATGCGAAAATATCCCTTTCATTACTCTATTTTTCTAGAAATACAAATGTAAATTCTGCATTATACCACAATTTTAACTATACTACCACCTTTGATGACTAACTTATTCAAGATTACTTACTTTTTAGACAACTAATATAGAATAAAGGTTGTGTTGTTTTTTTTACCATGTTACTTGATAACATTTAAAAACTTGAATTTAATCAAACCCTTGTATTCAAATTAGAGCACATGCAAATTGAAAAATACATGTAATAAAGCAGAAGTCAAAACCTTGCTCCTGAGTTAATATATAGAGTAATTTCATTTATTTTAACATTGGCAAAAGCATGTGATTGAATATTTCCAAGGATAGATTTGAATTTTCTAAAAACATTAAAAACATCATAGGTATTAAATAAAAATTTTTAAAATTAATAAAGAAAAATCATTTAATAAACATTTTTGACAGGGAATAGTTTTGGAAAATATGATCAATTTTCAAAGGTAAGTTATAGTGGTTATCCATTTGGCAATGGTTAAGCCTATTTTCACATTTGCTTAATCTTCCCGTTTGACACTTATTTCTTGATTTTCTTTAAATCTTTTTTTCTCTGACTGAATAAAGCTTTTGTGGATAAAAAATGTTAAAATATGCATATTAAAATAGTTTGTCAAGTTACCTTAGTTCTTCAGACAAGATCATTTTCTTCAGCTTTGAGCCCTGTGACTTTTTACGGGACGGCGTATTTTCAGAACAAAATGCTTGCAACAACCATGCAAGTTGAAGAGAAAATTCTACACTATTACGACACCTGAAATAAAATACAAAAACTTCAAATAAATGTAAATGTACTAACATTGAATAATATTAAATAAAGATTTGTAAATATTCTTTTAAAATAAAAAGATCTAAAAAAATATTTAATAAATAAAATCTTTCCTTTAAATTTCAAAATAGGAAATATAATTTAATCAGTTATTTAAGCTCTGGCGGATTTAGCATGCATCAGACCCAGTCACACGACTGGTGGAATCAGATCTTGAACCTGAAACTCTCCGGTTCTGAAGCCAATGCCTTACCACATGGCCGCTGTAGTTCGACTTCCCTGGGCAATCTAATCTTAAGAAAGCTATTCTAGGCACATTAACTTTTTAAATAGGAAAGAAGTTTTATTATTTAAAATTAATCAGTGACCACTTTGACAAAATATAATTCACTCAACTGAAGGTCTTCTCTAAAGCAGTCATTATAATTACTTAAAATTGTGACTGCATAACTTGCTCAGTTTGCCAAAGTAGAATGGATATTTTTGTTTATTTTAAATAGTATGTTTATTTGTACTATTTTAAATAGTCAAAGTTTATTTTAAATATATCAAGAATATTTTGCTAACACATAATTATAAGACTAGGGAAATTGTATAAAAATACAGACTTAATAATTCTTAATCATAACATAAATGATAAACATAAGTTGCAATTCTTTGTGTCATTTCAAGTTATTTTTTCCCCCTATAGGAACTATATACTCCAATGTTTGGAAAAAATCTAATAGCTAATAGAGTGGGCAGATGCATAAATTAATTATGGGATATGATATAAAATATAGGTTACCAGGCTCAACTGATTACAGATTTTTTCTTCCTCTATTGTTATGAAGGATGTAAAATACCCTGCTTTATAACTATCTGAAGCAGCTAAAAAGAAACCTGTGAATTGTAATAAAAAACAAAACCAGGAATGCTACTCAAATCTGGGGGAAAAAAATCTTTATGTTTTCTCTGTAGGTACATTCAAGATATGAGGAAATGCGCGAATGCCACTCATGTGCTAGTAATATTGTAATATGGTTTTAAGGAGTGGAAAAAGCAAGGAAAAGAAGCAACAATTTAACATTATACGAAACAGCATATTAAAAGAAGATTTATATTTACATGCAGAAAAAAAAAATTATCTTTATTAACTATCTAGAATTTAAAAAAAAAAATTATATATTAAGGGGTGGGGGGATATATTACTTCTTATGCTCTTGAATTTTAAGTCATTCAAAATCAAACTCAGGGGAAATAAAACACAAAACATTTGTTACCATGATAAAAATCATTTAATGATTATTTAACAAAAAACATTACAAAGCAAGAATACTTTATTTATTCATTTTTGCCATTTAAAGTATTTGGGCATCAATTACTGAAACTTCTTTTTCAGCCACCAGTTTCATGGAACTAATGGACATAATCCAGAACGAATAAGATACAACATTCCTATATGGCCTAACGTACATTTTTTAGCTATTTCACATTCGGTGAATATATGTGAAAATATTTCCTATATATCGTTGAATGCATTAAAAGACGAATATGGCAAAACAAGTTCTAATACCTATAAAAATTCAGCTTGAAATTATTGTTCTTGAACTAAAAAATTTGAAATTAATTTATTTTCAGACATTAAATTTGATGTTTTCGGACTTGCTACATCAACTTCTCCATTCCTTTAAGATACAAAGTCTAATATTAAGATTTTCTTTGAGATGGCATGCAATTTTGTCTATTTCCCTTTTTTGGCATGACTAATAAATGCCTGTTTTCCCATATTACTTTAATTAGGTTCATTATCTTACAAAAGAGACTAGTATAAACTATCAATGGATTTTATGGAAGCTCTCGAACCCATTCAGCAAGATCAGGATCGATTTTTTTTATTTGTCCAATTCGTATTAAATAAGGATTTTGATTAGCTCAATGTTTTTTAAAAAATCTCTTATCTACTTTGAATGAACTCAGTTTCTCAAATAATAAACAAACCATTCAATAAATTCAAGTATTGTGAAATAAACACTACCGTGCTGTTTTTGCAGATTGAATGCTGCTAATCTCGCCAGAGAAATGCAAACTATTCTTTCACGCAGTTACAAAAGTGTCTCGTATGCTCATTAGCTACAACTGAGGAATCTGATAAAAAAAGCACGGTAGATAAAAACTACCTCGCGAATCGAAACTGGAATTATTTATACAGAAAGAAAGGGTTGAGAGAAAAAAGGTGAGTTTCCGCTTTACACAATTGCGAATGGTATCGTTTCATTTTTTGAAGCTATCTTTGCTACTATCTTTTATTCCTGCAATCGCTGGGGAAAAAATAACTATGAAACTTAAAATTCCCAGTTTTAATGAAAATTTTCAAATTTCTCTGCATTTTCCCGGTTTTTTTTAGACCATCCTTACATTCCCTGTGTTTTCCTTGTTCTTCTGGTGGAGTGGCAATCCTGAGAACAGTCAGATTTATAAAATCTAAATGGAAATAAATTATTCAAGTTGTATAATTAAGGATACAATAAACAGGCGTTACCTGTACACAAGATAAGGATGTATAGCTTCAGCAAGATCGGAATGATGGACGTACAAGCTCACGAGCTGAGGCAGATAAAAATCAACACTTTGATCATCAAAAGTAAACATTCGATTGCCTGAAAAAAAATTGTTAAATGTCAGAGCTTCATTCACACACATCAAGAAAGTATTTTAGAAAATCAAAAAATTTCAATATAAATTTTGAGAATAATATAAAAAGAAATTTCAATGTCATTCCTTTTTCCAAATTATATATCTTCGAAATTTTGCTTTATAAACAGTTTAAAAAATAATTTAATTAGAAATTGTGAAGACACCTGATTTGTGCATCACCCCCAGTGAAGAGATAAACTGCTTCAGACGACTTCATCACCAGGAAAATTAAAATGAGACTGAAGGAACAGATAATTTTAACAAAAATGAATATTATGCATATACATCAGTTTAAATTAAATTGAAAACTGCAGAAAAAGTAAGTTCCTGCATCTCATAACTGACACTATAACAAAAAAAGGGGGTGCCTTTTTAACATTTACAAATAATATGTTTTAAATCATTTATATCCGCCTACATGAGAAACTTACGATAACAAAGAATAATTTATATTGTTTGCTCATAGAAACCTAATAATTCTTAAGGAAAATCAGAAAATGAAAATACCCCATGGTTTTTGCATATAATTTTTTTTAAATATTCAAGATTCACTATAAAAATTTGCATCAATTGAGACCATCCTAAATCCCTTCAACATGCCTGGCAATATAATATTCAGGTGATAATTTTTAATTATGCCTCTACTATAATTATATGAAAAGCTCACCATCTTACCGAAACATTTTACTTTTTTTCAAGCCAATCTTGCGGTAAACAACTGTGTTGCAAATTAAACCCAAACGTTAATGCTTTTACGTCGTCAATGGTCACTTAAAAGATCTGATTCAATTTCACGTTAAAAAGTTCATTTATAATTCAAAAGACGCAGTCTGTCTAGATGGATCATTCTAGTCTAGTCTGTCTAGATGGGCAGCGCATGGAACTTGCTGACCATCTGGCAAAAATCACTTCAAATTCTGGTGGATGGGGGGTTAAAATCTTCGCATTGAATATTTCTTAAAATATAAAAATAACTCATACTAACTAAGCAACTGGTAGAACTATTGAATGATTTTAAATCAGAAATTTGAATTAAGAATTCATTTCTTTTGCACTAACATCTTTTCAAATCAACCTGAATACGAAATTGTAAATGTGGTTCACAAAGTGATGTAGATCAATATTTTAAAAAGTATTTATATTAGAGAAATAGAATTATAGACAGAAACAAAACGACAAGGCCTTAAATTTTAGTTAATAAGTAACTTGGTAAAAATTAAGAAACTTTTTAGGATTTTCAGCTGCAGCTGCAAGAGCTCGCTGAGTGAAGGAGTGTGTCGAAAAAATGTAGTTTTGATTCTTCTAATACTTATGAGAAGATTGATTATATTTTAAATAGTTATATATGCTGTAAATATTCTATTCAAATTTCTAATTTTTATTTGACTCCTGGTATTTTTGTATTTTAATTAATTAATTGATAGTCAGTTGCCGAACACTTGTCTTTCTTGTTGAGTTTGGTCAGGACTTTGGTATATATGTTTCTGGCATTTTTAATTCTGCATAATGTAATGCATAATGTACAATAATTTTGTATAATGTTAGTAACTTTATATAATGTTTTGTATAATGCAATAATATGACGATCATTGTTTTATTTTTATTTATTTATTTATTTGTGTATTCAAATTTCCAACAATCAGTATCAATGTCTTATACCTTTTCGGTAAATTGTGTCAGAGTGGGCAAATAAATGTGTATTTATCTAAAACTTTATTTCCCACCAAGTTTTATTTTCAATGATATTTCAATAGCATTGTTCAGATTTAATATTCAGAAGGATACATACACTCAAAAGCTAAGCAAGATTCCGAAGCTAAACAATAAGAACTAATCGAACAATAAGCCAAATAAGGATCAGAGGAATTATCAGCCAGGCGAATGTTTTATAATTCGATCGATTTTAGTTTTATTATAATTGTTGTTTGTTAAAATGTTACTAAGTCAAGAACATTGGTAAAGCGTCGATATATTCTGGAGACCCTTCAAAGAACTTGGCTAGAGAATTAGTCGCCGAACACAAAAAAAAAAGATGGGGGGGGGGGGGGGAAGCAAAAAACAGTGACACATGAAATAAGGCGATTTGGTTTTTTCTGTGCGTGATATGTATGTTATCATATTCGCCAAATATGAGAAATAATTTTGATATTAAAATCATTTCTTGTTTCCAATCAGAGCTCTCACATTTTCAAAAATGCCAAAAGTAAACCATCTTACAACAAGTATTTTACGAAATGTGACTGATAGGATCGGAAAACTAACTATATTAAAAAATCAATTTCGCAACTTTTTTTTTTTTTTTTTTTTTTTTTTTACCGTCGGCAACATAAAATATTCTTCCCGCCGTTTAGAACATTTTCCAACTGAACATATATGCCTATCAATAACAGTTTCAAACTTCGCTATTGAGTCACGATAAAAGTGAACACACTGTATATGCAACTCGGATAATATTCACAAATTGATTGGAGACGATCTTCATAAATATAGCAAAAATTTAAATAAGATTTTCAAAAAGATATTGATGTGCCCGAAATCCCATATAGAACCGGAAATTTGGTCAAAAGACTGCATACGAAATTTCATTCCCGAAACTCGGGGCATTTTAGAATTATGTTCGCGGACACATCAGTGTTGTAGCTTTGGATGATGCGCATATCTCGGTGGATCAAAATTTCCGGCACATTTAAGTAAAATAAGCCACTGTGCTAATGAACTTACTTAATTGATGAGGATACTAAAAAAGCCCCTCCTTAATTTAGTGATGGACTTAAATGAAATTTGATGATTAGAAAATGCATAACATAAAGTCATCATCTAACTTAGACAACCAAAATATTCCAAAGCTGTATTTTTTGAACTCGGGTTACCAGGAAATAACAGATTCATCAATTTCTAGAACTTATTAAAAAAAAAACTATTATAAGGGTTCCTGTTTGTTTACTTCGTACTGAAGAAAGTAATGACCGCATGGGAGAGGGGGGGGGGGGGAAACCGTCCAAACAACGTTTTATGAGATATAACGAACAACTATTATCAGGTATTGCACTAGAGGTGGAGCCCCGGTACGAGCGCCCTCAGTGACCTATATTTGGGGATTCCGTGACCGGAGGAGAACGCGGTAGACACTCGCCCTTTCGCGGCCCTGACATTTCTACCAGCCAGAGAAGTGGGCCGACCACTTGGCAGAAATATTAATCGCCTCGCCCAAAGAGAATCTCGGCCTCCACCGTCACGAATGGCGAATTCAAAAAATTATCGAACCAAAAGTTAGGATTGAAACAAAACAAGAAGGAGCCCTACCTTTTCCTGTATGATTTATTAAAGTAAATAGGAATTTTTATAACAGTCGAAAAATTCAACCTCGATATTCTGATAAACGAAACTGAGTTTCAGAACATCATAAGAACAAACAAACAAACAAAAAAAAAAAAAAAATCAAATTTTAGAACTACAGTCAAACCTCGACCTCGCTTCACGAGCAAACCAAAATATAAAATTCGCTTAAGCAAGTGATGTTTAGCAGAACGAGTGGTCAGGAGAGACTTGTGAGGTCACGTGACGGAAAGGCTTGTGAAAGAACATATCCAGGACTGCCGCGGAGCTGCACTCTATATCACATCAAAAAGCTGCGGAAAAAAGTTGGTCACGAAAGGAGGATAAATAATAAACGCAACCGAACAACCAATGAAATAAAAGATATGCTGGAAGAGTGGGGAAATAATTGCGTAGCATGCTGAGAAGTACCAACCTAAAATAAGACGATAGCTATACGCGCTACAAATTCATTTAACGATAATACTGTGTCATATGTTCTCCAAATTTTGAAGCTTAGTCAAAAACAAGCGTCTTTAGACAATTTTCTTGTAAAAAAAACTATGCATTATAAATAATATTATTATAAATTTGAGTACTTTTTCGGAATGGAATTGTCCTATTTTACATGGCTTGTAATGGGGGTGGGGGGAATTGTATCGCTGATACGAATAAGATTCGGGAACGAATCAAGTTTCGTTGTATACGAAACAGTTTCCCTCGCCAAATAATACACATTGTTATATACTATTTGAAGTAAATGTAAACAGAGTAGCATAGAAATCGGAATATGTTTGTTCAATTTTCTGATCACTACCAGAAACTGTTCAAGAAGTATCACTTTTTTCTGACGGATGTGACAGTTGTAATCAAAACGAAAATATAGCATCTTTATGGATGCGTTTGGTTCTAACAACTCGCATCCAAATTACTGAGCAAAAATTCCTGACACTGAATGTGCGCAGCTACCGAAACAATACATGTCAGTCTGCATGAGTGGTCAAAGCAGCCCACTCCACTAGGAAGAAGAATCTCACCCACAGAAACTTTAGCTTTGTGATATCATTAATCTCTCAGCAAAGAATACAGAAGGAAATAAAGTAAGGTGGTTGAAAGTAAAATTAACCGATTTGAAACACACACACACCCTAGATCGATATCTTTTAGATGCCGTCATTCAGGAAGTCATTAAAAAAATCAATGCCTGTGATCAAAACCGTTTAACGACTCCTAAATTATCAAAGTTTATACTTCTTTTCCAATCTCTGAACGGAAGTACAGCGACCTGATTCAGTTACGTAAGACACCACGAGAGTTTCATTCTTGATATAAATCTCTGCCAATTTCAAAAAACTCGAGGAATCTAAATTCGCAGCCAAGCCAGAATAGCGAATCAGAAAATAAAGCCTTTAAAAAAAACGTAATTAAGGTGTAAATAAAATAATGTCTGTTTTTGCAAAACTGTTAATTACAATGATATGATAAACAGATTTTCTAAAGAATACAATAACAAAGGCAACTTTAAAAAGATAACACAATGCATCAGGACACAATATAAATTATCTCTATATACAAAACGCTCAAGTACGTGGCACAGAAATGGCGCTTATTACATACTATAGAATGGCAACATTCAAATATCAACAAATCATTAGAGGAATTGTAGGCTGCTTCATATTCCATTTCCTTAGGTAACATCCCTAGCACTGAAGCACTGTCTCCCTGGTCCAAAAATCGAAGAGATGTTGTTTTGGCCAGACTAATCAGCAAGACAATTATAACACCAGGACTTTTGAATCGTTTTAATCTTCATAACGAACCCCTTTGTCACGAATGTAATAGCATTAATGATATTGAACACATAATTCTCTCGTGCAAAAAGTATACATATTGGAGACAAATTGTGGACTTTTCTACAGTTAGATAAACAAGATATCTCCTTCAAAAATGTTCTGGGTAAAATAACTGCAAACAAGACCAATCTGCAAGTTTCAATTCATGGGATGAAGCATTTCAATATCTACTAACTTTATTGATCACATTCTGTTGAGACTTTTTTTTAAATCACCATTCCGTGTTGCGGGAGTTGTGCGCCTTATTGTACCTCTTCTTTTCACTGGAACTTTAGAATCTCGAATGTGGACAAAATCGCATCATCGGAAGTGCTTTGTTACTGTCAAACTTCATCTGGAAACAGGGGATAACAGCCATTGATGCTATACATCCCAATCTCCTATTTCTTTCAAGATCAAGTTCATTGAATATTTTTATAGATGCATTAAATCCAACGCGTCGCTCATCTAATTAATGGAGTTGTAAAATATTATCTATACTTATAAATAAAGCTCAGTGTGTGTGTGTGTGTGTGTGTGTGTGTGTGTGTGTGTGTGTGTGTGTGTGTGTGTGTGTGTGTGTGTGTTGGCGCTCTACAGGCCAGGTCATTTGACCTACAGCTACCACATTTGGTACATGTATACCTTAGAGGTCGGGAATGTGCACCTGGGATCCCTTTTTTTGAATTTTTATTATTAATTAAAAACTAACTTTCCAGCAAAAAAAAAAAAAAAATCTTCCATTTTCCCCACCGCCAAATGAGTAAGGCTTCAGTTGTTTTTCCCCCCAAAAGTAAGGAGGATAGGCTAAACATTTTTCGGCCGATTATTTCAAACGATTCTGTTTATTTTCTTAATGTTTTATGCATTTAAAATTAAACATTTTTAATTAATCCATCTTTCAGATTCATTCTGAAGTACTTTTGAATTAAAATAACGCAGAATAGAGGAAATTAAAAATTTCTAATATGCATAGCGTTACCCCAACTGGCATAGAGAAATACACGCATGCGCATTGTGTTCTGATTGTTGACATGACAACCATTATTAACGGATGATTTATATTATTTTTAGGTTAGTTGCTTGCTTTTGTAATTAAATTGTATTTATGTTTTTTTTTTTTTTTTTTTTTTTTGTATATGCTTATAGTTTTAAGTACATCGTTTTTTAAGTAGTTTTTTTTAACCTGTTTTCAATGATTTAAATTATTTTTAGGTTAGTTGCATGCTTTTGTTATTAAATTGTATTTATGCTAGCTATATATATATTTTTTGTATATGCTTAAAGTTTTAAGTACCTCGTTTTTTAATTAGTTTTTTTTAAACCTGTTTTCGACCGATTATTTGAAACGATTCATTTTATTTTCTTAGTGTTTGATGCATTTAAAATTAAACATTGTTAATGAATCGATCTCTTCATGATGAATCTGAGAAAATTTTGTTGACTTCTTCAGATATTACATAAATTAAGAAAGATATTCTTTAATGCCTATAAAGTTTAAACGCTCAGTGACTCTGTTATCAGTAATCATATTATAAAAAAATGCTTTGTTTCAGTAAAAAATATTATTATATTAATTGCAGATTAATTCTTTCCACTTTAATTTAAAGCATAAATTCTACGAGAGGTAACAGAAAATTAGAGAGATACATATTACGTTATGACTGAAGGCCTTTATAATATTATGAGTGAATTATATGACTCTCAAAATTTGAAGTTTTAAAATATTTTGATGAAGAATCTATTAAAGTTGGAATTGCGTAAAATATTTAATTATTAAAATTTAAACGAACATTAAGATTGGCGAACCGGCTGGTCGCCAAAGGCGGCTGGTTATAAATATCCCGCAGATGTTTCGCCATCTTCCAAAAAGTACATTCAATCAGAGAAAAAAAATATAAATATTTTTTTTTTTTTTAAATTTTAATCGCGCGCAACAGTAGACTTAACCATCTCGAAATGAGTAATCCTGGTAAGGTTTAAGATTAATTAATGATTTCTCAATAAACATATCAAAATCATATCAATCGTCCAAAAACTGCTATTCTGGATGGATACCAGAAATGGTAACAATGACTTTTAGTGATTGTAAAAAAAATGGCGACAAATCGCCTCAAAAATATTTCAATTTTGGCAAATGTACGATAATTTTAAGTCTAATTGTATCGTTATGACTTTTCTATGGAAATTGATATTCATATTTTCCAAAACAATTAACTTACAAAAAATTACCTTTGTATTATCTTGAAGACTCAAAAAATGCTTTTTAATGATACCAATTTCATTTCTGCACAATTTTCTCTTTAAAAGAAATAATATTTTTTTAATTCTATTTGATACATTATCTGAAAAACTGCTTTAAAATGCTATGAATGAATTCAAATTATACATCAAGACATTCAATTTTTACCAGTCATTAAACTCAGTAATATGATTTTCGCTTCCACTTTTATTTCGTAATATATATACTTTCTCAATTTTCAGTATACTGATTGAATTGGTGTTTTTCAGTCGAATCAAATAAATTAATCATTTAACAACCTAAAAATTCGATAAACTGGACGAAAGATCTGGTCGCCAAAGGCGGCAAGTAATTTATACTCTGCTTTCCTGCGCCAATATTGATAATGCATGATTTTTATTTATATAAATAAAAAAAATTGAGAATATACAAAATAAATTTCATTTAAATAAGTATTACTGATTCAAAAGAAGTCATAAAAGCAGCTTACATTTTGTCAGTAAAAATCATAAAGTCCAAAAAAAGTTTTCCCACGAATTACAGCAGCCAACTAAAACTTCCAATTATTTATTTCATGTCATAAGTTACCTATTTAATCATCAGTAAACAGAAATCAACAGTAAGAGTTTTAAATCTATAAAATAATTTTTATCCTTTTTCATAGGGAATCAAAAGTTAAAATGGCCATATATCAAAACCATAATTTGAGACTTTTTAGTGACTTTTACCTGAATAACGACAATATAAATAAAAATGCAGTGAGAAAAAAAATATCAATTACATCTAATCATATTTTACAAAAATCATAGAAAGCCTGTAACTTTTTGCAACATGTTAACTTATTTGAGTGTTTACCACAAAGAATTGGGGGCGATAAAATACAATACTTTCAATAAATGTATAGAAGAAAAATATTTCTTCTATACATTCATTATGAATACACACACCACAGAGCTGAATTCATAGAAAGTTGTGCGACTTCAAATTAATTCATAATATGTACACAAATATTTATTTTTGTATTTTTATTATTTTAAAAAACCTCAAAGCGTGCATTTGATTTATTAAATAATTAAAAATTCCAAGCAAATATAGCTCCCCCACCTCCTTTTTAAGGCTTTCATCAAATATATAAAAAGCCTCTTCGTCTTTTAAAATCAGCTGCATTAATGAAGAAGTCAGCCTTTGCATCACGTTTCTGTCGTCCACCAAAAAAGAAGTTGCAGCCTGCATTCCTAATCACACAGACGATTCAATTTATATTTTCTTTTTCTTGGAAATACAAAAATAAGACTTTGACATGAAAAAATTCCATTGAGTGTTCCAAGATTTAAATGCGCGAAGCGATTAAATCTTGGATTTTAATTGCAAGCCAGGCTATCGCAACCCAAACTGGATGTATGATCAGCAAACATGAATCTAGAATGCGTTATTTGAAAATATCGATTCTTAAACGTTACAACGGAAATATTCTTTTTTGCTTAACCAGGATGCCACATGCAAGATTCAACGTTCACAGAAAAGAAACAGCAAACATTCCAAAAGACTGGTTTTTCAATGCTAAGAGACAGAAGATTCTTCTGTTTTCTAATGGCTCCCAATTCGATTAAAAAACAGAAACACGGCAGGTATGTCTTAATAAATGAGAATCGCTCAAAATGAATGAATTTCTTACTGGACAATGGGAGAGAGAAGGGAAAACGAGCGGTGCGTGGAAGTATGTCAGTCACGCCAGGGTTCCATCTACGCCTGAGTGCCGTTTAGGAATCAGATACGCGGAGACACATGCTCTCCACCACAAAATGAATTCTCCCAATTCACAAGAGGATAATAAGAAAGAACGGAACAAAATATAACCTGCTACTTGAATTCACTTGTTCATTTAAATACGTAATTTTGATACATAAATGTGTTTCAATAAAATAAATCAAACATCCCAAATAAGCTTATCTGACTTATTTAACATTGTGCTTATCTCCCAATTATTATCTTGTACAATAAATACGATTACTTAAAATATCGCTGCGAATTCCTAACGAAGTACACCCACGTCTGACAGCACGCACTTTAATTCTTCAGAATTTAAAGCCAAAAATATTTAAAATGCGTATTTTGATTAAGGCACTGAACTGCAATAAAGAAACATCTGTGTAAACGATTTTTAAATATAATGTCAGATTCTTATTTTCCAACGTATCTGTACATTTCAGATCACGACAAGAAAAATGCTGAAGACCATTTAGTAATGATTGGATCATCTCCATTTCAAACTTAGATGAAAGCTCTCCCTGCATAAAATGCATAAATTATTGCCGGTTTCAGAGAATGAGTATTCCGATGGCTTATTAAATTTAAAAAAAATGAGGATTAATACAAGAATTAGAGGAAGCTCCCATCGAGCTGGGTGGACCCGCTCTCCATGCAACATAAACATCTACGGTTCAAACCCAATCAAAATTACTCCAAGTCTTAATAAAAGGAATTTAACTTAGTTGAATGATCTTATTTGTAAACTTAAATGCAGTGTTTCCAAACATTTGATTTCGTTGTTTTCATGAACCCACCGGAGAACGAAACTCATTAACCACAGCAATACTAAGAAAGTAGAAATTCTCATTCAAATTTCAAATGCATTCAAGCTGTACAGCGCAGAACTGAAATCTAATAACACTGATGAATAAAAATAACCCGACCAAAAATTAAATCAAATCAGCAACACATTCTTGTTTTCAACTAGAAACAAAAACAATTCTCATTATATATACGTTATCTTAATTTTTTTTTCGTATATTTTGCTCAGTATAGCACAATTCGAGTGTGAATATCTCCAGGAAAATCATTAGAAGGAGAATGCAAAGCCTAAAATAAATCACGTAACAGGATGACAAAACATTCATAAAGTAAACCAATACGGATAAAAAAAACACAAAAATTCACCTATAATGCAAAAATAATAAAATTCTTACTTTAGCTTTATAAAAGATTACAGAAAATTATGATTATATATTTTATGAAAAAATGAAAACGATTTAACCCCTCATTTTCATAAGTAATGAAAACAAATTTATCAAGTTTTAAAAAAATTCCAGCTCTGTTATTAAAAAAAAAAAAAATCACTTAGTTTCTAAGCCAGTTGAAGAATTGTTAAAACGTATTTTTTTCAAGCCAGAACAAGACAATATACCGCACTGCCTCAAAATTTAACCAAATGAAAAATTTTATTCAGTGAAGTGTTTTAAAGTTTTTAAGTTTAAATTAAAGCAAAAAAGAATTTTGTTTTATCACAACGTTAATATGTTTAAAGATTCAGCAATTCGATGAAGTAATAATATTGTTTTGAATTCCACTACAATGGAAATCAATTCACAAAACTAACTTTTTCTAAAAATTACAAAAACTAAAGAAAAAGGTATCCATTTAAAATTATTATCAATGAAAAGCCACTTTTTTTAACCTTTAAAAGGTGTAAAAATAATTTGTGTAATACATGATTTGATTTTATGGCAAAAATTCATTAATCAAAAAATCTGTTTTAATTTTTAATTAAAAATCTTTACTTACAAATCTGTTTTTCATTTTTAATTAAAATACAAAAAAAAATGAAAAATCCACTCTCTGGTAAACAAGAAGCAACTTCCCACCAGATTTCATGTTCCAAATTTCGATGGCTTTCAATCATAACAAACCTTTACAAGTATAAAGAGATTTCGCTGAGAAATAATTTTTAAAAAATGAAATACAAAAAGAGAAAATTGTTAAAAAGTAATAGAATAAAAAAAAAAATTTGAAAAACCTTTTTTATTTATCGAGAAAGAAAGTTTTAAAATTTTTAAAGAAATAAAAGTTTTTCAAGCACCAGATCTAGCACTTTTCCCCCTTTATTAAAACTAAAATTTCACGACAATGGTCCAACAAATAATGATTTTCAAAATTCATTTCATTTTTTAGATGGGGGCATTCAAAATCACCGTGTAAAAATTCACGATCAATGAAAGCTTATAACTTCCAAATTAAAATTTCATCAAGCTGGATTTTAGGCAATCGACTATCGTAGTTACACATAGTAATGAATTACAATTCAATATAGTATACTAAAATTCCTTTAATAGATCCTCCAAGAGATTGCTCTAAAATAACACATTAACGATCGAATGTATAACGTCCTAAAGAATTTTACTATAAATATTATTAGCGCAGCTTATCCCATGTTCTATATATCTCTGGCGCACCGAATTCTTCCGACTATATTCTTATTTTTCAATTGATCGGATCAATTTGTGTATTCTTCTTTAACAACAGATAAAAGGTAAAAAAAAATTATTTATCACAGACAACTAAAATAAATTCTTCAACTAAATCACTAAAAATTGAAATACGTATTTCGTACTGTCTCCCCCCTCCCTCTTCAGAATAAACATTTCATTATTTCAATAAACAGCAAAGCACATTGTTGAAGAAATAGGGAGCGTGGTAAAAGTCATTGCCTTAATATGTGTTAGCACCCTGAATTCTTTCTCCGAATTTTTCCCTTTTGGTTGATGTTTTTTCTTGATACACCCGGTAAACAAATTATTACGACGGTGCTTTCAATTTATCGTATAAAATGCTAAAAACTTTTTTTTCACTTGAGAAAATTAATTACTTTTTAAGGAATTTTTCCAGAACTAAGCACTTTCAAAGTTTTAAAGAATGGTGTTCGAATTTAAGCAACTTTACGCACCCTGTATAATAATAAGATCCACGTGGATAGAATAGATAAGTAAAATAAAACAAATAGACTGGATGAATGTAGAAAACCTAAAGATAAACAAGGTCAAGTTGAATCGTTGTTCTTTTTGAAAACCGAATTTGGATTCGAAATTCAACTTATATGCCTGAAAAAAATCTAACAATATCCTGCTCTGCCTCTTTTTTAAACACAATCTATCTTGAAACAGGATGCTTTCAAAAATGAATAAAAATTATGTAAAAAATACGAACGTGACAAAGAAATTCACCGAGCCGTTCCATAAAAAACTAAAAAAGTAAACCTTAAAAATTTGGCCATTAACAGACTCTCTTCTTACAACATTTGGAATGTAAAAAGGAAAAGAAGAAAACACGCGCCTTACAAACAGATGCAATGTGGCATTTAAACAATAAAACTCTATCTCTCTCTTAATGTGAATGATATTCATTCTATTTTGATAAGAATGTTGTCTCTCATTCCCGAACATTCCATGGGTGATACAAGAATGCACTTCACTCAACTACAAGATCACTCATTCTTTTAATGACGTCTGGTTAACAACATATTGTATACAGCTTTTAAATTTGTTTACAAACCTTTTTACAGGACAAATAACTATTAACATCGAAACAGCCAAAAATCCGCAATGAATCACTATCAATATCGTTTATAATTATTTCGAACATGTTTCAAAATGAACAACTGTCGGACCCGCTTTGCATTTGGGATAGTTCAGTTGTATTAACTTCCCATTTTAAAGCAACACTAGGGCTATTTTGGGACGGACTTCGTCATTCTGAACTGCGGTCAGATGACAAGGACGACACCTGAGCTGTCATACCCCTCTCCAAACTTCCACACCACACCAGCGGGAGGACGTTTGCCCCCTACGGATTTAACGTGCACTAGGCCCGCTTACATCGACGGTTCTTCATTGGAATCGGGTTTCGAGCCTGGAACTCTGCGGTTCCGAAGTCGAGACCTTACCACCACGCCACCGTGGCCCCGCCTTGCATTTGGGAATGCACTGCGAAGCCGAATCTGGAATAGATTCATATTTGGAAGTCATGGATGGTCTTTACCAAGATTTTTTTTAACACTAACTTCATGTAGATCATTTGCTTCAAAATTTATTACTAGTACTTTCTCACAAGTAAGCAAATGTCTGCCAAGAGAATAACACTAGTCTCTTCAACCAAGCATTCACACGGAATGGCAGCAAGTGAAAATGAACCATAACAACGTCATGAGCAACACACCCTGTGTTTGTTGTAGTGATATCACAACCAATCATTTCTAGCTACTTTATTTGCACTTTTCACTACGTGTTTCACTGGCCGGAGTTATTGTCTACTAGGCCCTTGAATCACGCTCTTGTGCTCCTACCTCCTTATTCTTTAGTATATTCAACTCCAATTTTTTCTTGAGAGAATATCTTTTCTGGCATCAAAACATAATCCTTGTGTCGTTGTGAACCGATTCATATCATGTCCTACAACCTGCCCTTTTATAAAATGCTGTGAGTATTTAAATAATCTCGAATTTTCACGGAAGTTCGAACATTTTAAGAAAAATGCGCAAACTCAATAGTAGCTGATTGTTTTTATACTATAGATATGTAATGAAATATATAGATGATATTAAGAACAAAAAACCCCTAATTTGTATATTTTTAGGGTAAAGGTAAACTTAGGTACAGTTCTCTCCCAACCCCCTCTAAATCTTAGAACCTTTGGGGTAATTAAGATTAAATTATGCAGACTTAACTTTGGAGCTAAATCTATGATAATCCAACACTAAAAAAAATAAAAAATGGTCTCCCCCCCATGCACAATTTCAAGATTTCTGTATTGAAATTTTTAAACCCGTTTTTGTCAGATTGCATTTTCCCTTAAATCCCATCTGCAATAAAATACTAAAAGTCTATAGATTTTATTCGGATTACTTGAACTTTTTTTCTGCACTTAAAATATCAGTATAACAGAGGGTATTGGAGAGAGATTTGTGAAAATTAGATTAGAAAACTGATTAAAACCATCAGTGAAACCATTACCTGAAAATTTCTAAAAAATTGCTTACTGCAAATTATTATGCATACCAAAATCGGATCTCTAGTACTAGGTATTTTTATAAATTATTTTTAAAAAAAACTCATCAACAAATAAATGTTAAGTGACAAAGTATTTCTCAAAAGACTTATTTTTAAAGAAAATATTAAATTTTAGGTTTCCCAACCCCCTCAAGAGCACTGCATGGCTGCAATCACAGTAAAATAAATTTGATTTAAACTATAAAAATAAAAAATATTTTTTTGTGTATGTATTAAGAACCCTTAAATTGTAAAAAATAGGTATTTATATGTTTGTAGCTATATAAAAAAAATCATTAAGAGTTATCGTAAAAGAGAAAAAAATAAACGAGCTAAAACACCTCCTCCTAAAGTACTTTAGGAGATATTGGTTGAAAGCGTACCGAAAAAAAAGTGAAGCTAACGTCGGAAATTTTTAAATATCCATTTCTTGTCGAAATTTTTCTTTTCATTGCCTTCAGTTCAATTCGCTCCTGAAGTGACATTCTGATAACCGGTACCATCTTCTTTAAGAGACAAAGTTGTAAACTGGCAGGATTTAGTTGATAACTTCCGAGATAAGTGCTCTAGCACTCGAGCGTGCAGCCGCCAATTTACATATCCGCCGCCGCTGGCTCGCCGCCAATACGAATGTTTGTTTCTTCAGAAGGGGCTTCGACGATTTGCGTCAGAGGCATAGACAACTACCGGTTTTTAGTTGAATGCGTTTACTTTCTGCACTGTTTACTAGCTACTACCTTTAAAACTTTCTGTGACGTTGGACTGGAAATGGTGAGCTCAACATATTGCAAACTCCTTGAAAATGCAAGTACCAGTAGCAAATCTAGTTCTTAGATTCTATCTCTCCGTCTGATGCCCACTAATTATAAAAATGAACGAATCTGTTCGCATTCCACAGGGAAAATGGTTTGATCTAGAGTTACCAAATTGGGCAAATACACTTTTTGAAAGTGGGAATGTACAGTTTAGAACGGTCATTTTTTTTTTAAATTTTTGTAAGAATTTAAATAATCAAAAAGAAGCAAAAGTTTTATATTTTTAATGATTACCTTTTGAAAATATATTGCATAAGGCATTCACTGGCTTAAATTTTTTTTAAAATATAATATATGTATATATTTCAAGTATACCAATTTAATTCTCCTCCAATTTTAACAAACTATCAAATACATTTTTATATATTAAACAATACTTCAAATAAACATTTAAAGTATTAAATGTTTATTTAACGATACTTTCCATTCTTGCAATAATACTTTTAACTGTCTACCAGCTGCCTTTGGGAACCAGCTGAGACATCGGTAATATTTTTAATTCCTTATGCATATTCTCACTCTCTTAAGTCGATTTGTGCAAAATTTGATAGGTCCAAATCAAGCGTTCTGGCCTGTTGAACACGCGCCACAAATACAGAGAACTAGATTTTCCTGTATTATTAGCCGTTTTTGGCGGCCAGAGCTTGTTCGCCTAAGTTAATAGATAAAAATTTCAATTGAATCTTTTATGCAATTTGTTCTTAATGGCTACCTTAACAAAGTATTTTTTAACTTGACATAACTCCTACTACTTTTGAAGAATTACGCCGTTCTGTCCACTGTGCTATGCATCTTTCTAATTTTCAATCAACACACTGAAAATTTTAATTTTAGTTTGAAGGAAAGTCAGTAACAAAGTCATTACCCCATATAATAATATCCATGAAAATTAACATATTCACTTAAGATATAAAAATAGAATTTAGAATCACTCAGTATCGAGCGTACTAAGAGAATGTTTAATTTACATAATATCTCAAAGGATTGTGAAAAAATCTCTCATTCAACAAACAAGTCCACGTGCTTCATATAGAATTAAATTTTCAAACATTAAGAACGACAATATACTTTTATACTTTCAATTATATTCTTGAAGAGCTATCGCGTTTAAAACTTTTTTTTTAAAAAAAATCATTGCTCACTTGTGAATGAAACATCAATTATAAGTGCAATAAAATTTCACAAATTTTATTTATTTGGATTTTTATCCAGATAATGAATAGAATATGTGCAAGATTGTTAAGAACATGGTTTAAATTATCACAATTTGAAATCTAAAATGGCTTTGTTAGTGACGGTCAAATGACACATTAGACATCCAAAGAAATTGAACATAATCAGTATTTTCGGTGATAAAACTAGTTGTCGGAGGCGACGCAACTAGTAACCAAGAGAAAGATAAAAGGTGTTAAATGAAAATCTGACACACGCTTCCTTTGAAAATGGCATTTAAAATAGACTCCTATAACCATCAATAGGCCGATGGTTGTTGCCCTGTCTCCAACAGACGCACTTCGGAATAATTGATTCAGAGAATTGGGTGTTCAAACTTTGATAGGATGATAATTTATTGATGTATGTTGAGGTTTCTTCAATGAATTTGGATAAAAATTTGATATTCTGGTTATATCAGATTTTATTCATCTTCCTGGCAGCATTTTTTAAATATCTTGTTTGCATTCCCGTTGAGGAATTTCAATAAAAATGTGCTGAAATCCTACCGTTTTCACAGATCAAAATTGATTTTTTTTTAATGAATTAGTCACGGATAGTCAATTCTAAAAATGGGTTTTTCTAAACACCCTTCATCCAAAAATTTATAAAGTGCGCGTGTGTATCGCCTTGCCAGTGTTAACCTAAACACGATAATTAGAGCAATTTTTATTGTATTTTAGCCGGTTCGGGATGGACCATAAGAATTATAAAAACTGCAGATGAGCTCGAAGATGGGACTTAGCTCATAGGGGGCCGAAATGGTGGGGAGTTCAAATTTTCTTTCCATATGATTTTCTTAAAATTGATGATAGAAAACTAATTCGAATGAGCATCTCATTAAGAGGAACCCCTTTTGTATTGAAAGGTTTTATATGCCTATAATTATATAAATGAGGCCAAAATGGAATTTTCAAATCCCACTTTTTTTTTTCTTACCTTCCTTTTACTACTCCTTACTAGAGATTTTCAACAGCTTTAATATCAACAATTCATGTTAACTATTTTAAATGAAAATTGAAATAAAATTCCTATCTTTATTTCATTTCCTATTAAGAAACTGTTTAAAGGACAATTTCAACGTTGGGAAAAATTGTTAATAAGTTATAATAAGTTAATTCTTTAAAGTATTGTCTAAAGGACAAAAGCTTGAATGAAATTTAAAAAAAATGAGAAAGATTTAATGGTAACATTATGAAAAATGATCAGCTTAAACATTTTCAAAAGCTGCACGTGTTTTATTTCTCCATTAAAACAGAAGTATCGAGTTCTAACTTTCTCGCCAAGACGGAATAAATTCGAACCAAACTTATCAAAAATCATCAAACTAACTTATATAATATTCTAAATAAATAATATAATAATTTCTTATTATATAAGAAATTAAGTAAAAAGATTACAATATTCAAAGGCTTGCTGTTTTTTTTAAAAAAGTTGTTATTTGGAGTCATGGTCCAATTCTCTTGTAAGGCTATTTCTCCTTTTAAAATAAAATAAACTTTTCTAAAATTGTATTTTCTCCGTGACAATATACATAACAGCAAAAAGATCAATGATGCAATCAATGATTATGGAGGTCCCCCCCCCCTTAATCATTAGAAATGTACTTGAAGTTTATCAGTTTTGTTTCTTTGGCAGTAAATTCTTTAAATGTGGTTCAATACTGTCGGAAAGATTTAAATCATATTTTGCTATTCAAAGAAATTACCTATGATAAAACTGACTACTATAGTGATCAATCCATTAAGCAAACAATGCCAGTTGTCAAAGCAAAAACAGGCTGCAGCTCAAATTTTGAATTATACTTTGCAATATTTATCATATGCAGAATGATATCAATATTGTGTAGTATCAATTTACGGGATATTGATTCCTTACATGTGTGAAATGAATGGTGATCGACTCACTTCCCCGCCCTCCAAACGCTCTTCACTCATTAAATACTTGATTGATAAATGATTTTCAAACTTCTGTGCAAATCCATGTTCATTTTCAGAAGTACGATAGACATTCATCTTCGAATTTCATGATCTTGATATTAGGTTTTATATTACATAAACATCCTTCATAGATACGCATAGCTAATATTTAACAACGGATTTTAAAACCTTCCGCGCTTTTGCACATGTGTTAGGATGGGTTTAATTCAACAAAATAGGGGTGAGAAAGAAAATGATATTTTTGCATTTAACAATAAACTGAATTTCGGTGGTCTCAGGATATTGAAACGAACAATAGCTGTCGTCATTTTATTAAGTCTCGTAAATATACACACGAAACGTATGATTTTTTCTTTTTTCAAAAATTTTTCGTAGTGGAAAGACGCAAATTTTGATCCCTATTAAAATTCAAGACACGAAAAATGGATTCCTCCCTCACCTTAATATGAACCTCAGAAATGTGGGAAGAGGGGAGGAAGGGGAATTTTAATTATAAATTTAGCTAATTAAGTACTAAGCGCACAAAAACTTCCAAAAATATAAGAGTTTTAAATGTGTTTTTTAATTACTTAGTCATCAAAGAATTAGCCTTTTAATGATATCACCAATTTATTTGTCGCACAATTTTTCTGAATTTTTACAACTTTTTTCAAAAAAATTCTATAATTTTCATTAATATATTTACAATGTTATAGGTTACAATGAAATTGAAACGATTTTAATTGTTTCTTCAAATATTTAAATAGAATAATATTAGAAATCTAAAGAAAGAAAAAGATTCCATTTAGTATATTTACAATTTGCATGATTAACAAAATGAATTCCAGAGCAGCAAAAGAGAACATGCTATTAGAATATGCACAGCCAGAACAATTACATTTTTAATGACACGGAATCACGGGACTTCACTCCATAAGGTAGGAGTATTTACACAATAAACAGAACAATGCCAGTTTATTAAGATAACTCGGCTTTAATATATAGCATAATTTAGTGTTTAAAAATACTTTGAGAGAATCGTGAGTATCAAGTTATGAAATGCATAACAAACATTCAATGTAACAAATATTGTCTGCGAATCAAAGGACAGCAAAAAACACCGGCAGTAACAAATAATTTTTCCGAAAGTTTCTAAAGATAAAGAAATTTAAAAACCGAAGTAAATCTTTCTTAATCTCTCTCAGTATTTCAAAGACGAGTAAACCCATCAAATGCTTCAACTGAAAATTAACATATCAGCATAATCCAAAAGACGAACAGAAGAGTTATGCAGAATCCAGTAATACCTCGACTGAAGGAACTGCTCTGATTTCGTGTCCGCCTATTTGCCATATAATTTTAGAATATAATGTTATAGGGGAATTTAAGAAATAAAAAGACCTATTCATTCTCTTTCAAAAAAAAGTTGTGAGCCAATTGCATATTGCAGTTGGTGAACTATTCCTGCACCTTTTTCATAAATCCGAACAGCATGTAAACTGAAAATGGTAATAATCGAACACCAACTATATTTTGGCCACCAGGTAAATGTGCTCATCAGCATCCGTTCAGCAGTGAAAGGCGAAAATGTTATATGACGTTTTAGTAATGCTGAGATCACAGACATGATAAAAACTGAAATGAGGCAAGATGGGCACTCACCTAGATATGTTTGAACTCCAGGCTCTTTCGAGTTGAAGAGATAAGTAATGGCTATGGACATATCGAACAACGTAGACTCAAACAGACGAAGCAAGAGCGATTCTTTGGGTGGAGGCTTAGGAAACATCACCACTTCAGATTTGGATTCACTCAAATTGGAGAGTCCTTCGCTCACAGATTCATCCACCGTTTCTTCGGACAAGTCCGTGTTTCTGGGCATTTCGCAAGACAAGGAATGTTGGGACAGGCAGCTCTGAACAGAGTCCGTCACTAACCGCTGCTGGCGTTCCCCATCGTCCGAGTTGAAGATTCCACTGTCATCGGATGCTAAACTAGTCCTGTCCGTATTGTCACGGACAGGGTTAATGCAAGATGGACTGGCAGACGAAAGAGGGGTGTCCAGAGAGAGGGAGACACTGTCACTACTGGCGTCATGGAGTTTAGTTATCTGGCAATGGAGCGGTTGGTGGTAGTGGGAAGAGCCACTTTCTGGAATTTGTTGAAGAACAGAGTCCAAACTGCGGTTTCGGTGGTGAGTTTGTTGCTGCACACCGTTGGTCAAGCGAAAATCCAAACTGTGATTACGGTGGTGAGAAGTAGAGTTTTGTTTCAATTTCGTATAAGTTGAACCAGCGTGGCCGTGGACACCCACGTCCAGAGACAGACGAAGTCGCTTAGACAACGAGTCTTCTTCATGAGGTTTTAACGAAGACCCTTCCATGTCAGACTGTCATTTGCACAGTCTTCAGCTCCTCCACACACCACAACGATTCTTGCCTCTGTGCAATCAAAGCCTATAAAACAAAAAAGAATATTTATAATTGACGAAAGAAATCGGAACTTTAAATGTTATCTATCGTATGCTATTTTCTATTTAACACATTTCAATGCTAAAACAATATTCATGAAATCTATATCTAAATTTGCCCTGTTAAGGAGATGTTTTTTCCTCCTCGGCTATCACAACCAACAAAAATTTCATTTTTTTTTTCCCCTGTTTGTATGCTGAGAAACCGTTCAATCAATATATTCCTAAATAAGTTTTAAAAAATGATCGATAATTGGAATATATTCCCAACAATTATCAACACTGCGTTATGAAGGGAAAAGAGCAAGGGAAAGAGCATAAAATATCAGGAAACGAATATGATAAACTTGCTTATAAACTTAAAATCGCTCTGAGCTACACATTTCCATTCTCCAAAGTATATATGTGGTAGCTCTAGGTCAAATGGTCAAGTCTGCAGAGCGCCAACACACACATACATTATCTTTACTGTAAATGAAGATATAACAAAATATTTTATCAAAAGAAGTTATATAAAGATAGTTCCAACTTTAGGAAAAGATCTTTCCCTCGCTTTTATCGTTTAGTAAAAAAAGTGGGAATGGTTTCCCTGACATTTTCTTGTCTACTTCCTAACAAAGGTGTCGCATCCTTCCATTCTGCAAAGAAAAAAGAATAATGTGGACGTTGGAAAAAGCAGAATACCATGAATGAAGACTCAGATTTTTACTTTTTGCGCATGTACACGCATTTTATACTTTGTAATATTGCAAGAAAACAAGTACGCATTTCATTTTAAATGCCTATATTTTTTTACCAATTGAAATCAAAATTTGGGACAGAACTACAATTTTAATAAGAAAATCGGCAACCCAATTTAATTTATCAAGCCGTTCCACTTTTGTGATTCTTATCCCGTTTGAAGTCATAATGATCAATCTTTTGACGGATTTGGTTCCAAAATTAATTCGAATCTATACATTAGATGCTAAAAATGCATGATAAATTTTGAATACTTAGCTGTTTGCGTTTTGTAATTATTCTGTTCATTTGCATTCAGACAAATTTCCTGTCATTAGATCTTTATACTAAATTTGTAGATTTCTGTCGAATTTTAAAAACCAAACATCAAGTTTCATCCGCCTATTTCAAAAAGTTTTTTTTTTTTTTTTTTTTTTTTTTTTAAGTTATCTCGTTAGATATACATAATTTCCCAAAATGCTATTCGAACTCAATTAAGTCTGAAACATGAAGATTTGTCGAAATTTCGAGGTTGAATTTTTTGACGGTTACAATATTTCCTCTTTCTATAACATCATGCACGAGAAAGTAAAAAGAGCTAGAAAGAAAATAGTACGAAATTCTTTCCATTGCATGCAAAACAATGCAATTTTTTATCACTAGAGGAAGTTGGAATTCACTGAAGTACGTAGCCAGTTAATGTGTTTAAGGTTACAGCTACAGAGTAAAATACTTCGCCCTTGACAAAAATCCCCGAGATCAACTCAAGAGTTCCAATAAGAAGAAAATTATTACAAAACTATAAATAGAAAGATAAAGTCTTTATTTGAGGGCTTACCCAATTCGAAGAAAGGTCTAACCGCCCCCCACCACCACCTCTACGTTATGGGTTTCGACACTAATTCTGGGTTTTCTAAAAAGTGCACACACCTTTCTTCTAAATTTTTTAATCAGTTACTTTTTTCAAAAGGTCAATTTGTGAGAGAATGGGTGAAGTGCTTCAATTCAATGTTCTCAACCCCCGAGCATGACTAATGGAAGAAAAGAGGCTTAACAACACCACGACTTAACAAGATGGCTGTACTTTTCTCAAAATTCTAAAGTCATCCTTAGAAATATATCTCTTCCTCAGTTCAAATGAAAACTGACACATTCAGACTTCTGAATTTTCGTGGAACAGTTTAAAGACAAATTTCGCAATTGAATACAACTATTAACCAGTAAACCCGAGAGAAATTTTCGCATATTCAATATTTCACTCCCTAAAAAAAAATGATGTCCTTCTTTCTTAGTAGTTGAAATATTCAGGGAAGTGGACCAGAAAATAGAACAGTTTAATGAGGAAAACACATTTACAACAACACTTCGTAAAACAATATTTGATGTCAGAATAAACCATTTTCTATAATAAATACAAAAACATTATTAAATTTACAGATTCTTGGAAAAGACTACATAGAACTATCCATGAATTCATACAACGTTTGGCAAGAATAATCCAGATTAAGTTTGATACATGGCAAAGTTTTAATCTTCTATACAAATTAAATTTTGGGCAACCAATGTATTTTTGACTTGAGTACACTATTCCTGATGTCAATAAAAAAAAAAAAAAAAACAGCTTATGCAATGATAACTTATTCATCAATAAGATCTTATATTAGTTGAAAAAAGGGGTACTAAACAAAATTTTGTCTTTTTTAAAAACTAAACTTTAATTTTTAAATCAAACTGAAGCAAAAACCTACAATTCGGAAACAATTCTTTGAAGCAAAAAAATATCCAGATAGAAATTAGACAGGCACTCGTAATCGAAAGACAATTTGCATAATTCTAAATTTATTTGAAAAGATGCACACGAAAATAGTTTAATTTACACTGTAACATACGGCATTACAAGCAGCTAGCAATCGTGCAAGATACATAATCAACATGTGTTTAGTTGCCTACAGAATCAGGGCAGCAAATCTGTCACTCCCTTGAAAATATGCTACTTTATTTTTCGCAGAAAATAATGGAACACATAGGGAAGAGTGTTGTAAACCTTGAATCGAATTACAATATTAATCTTTTATTGGCTTCGCATGTAAGTTCATCATTCTGTTGCGAATGCTAAACTTAATTCTGCTTTATTTTGGATTTATTACAAATTTTAAAAAAAATCAGCAATGCTATACTTTTGTCCGAAGAACACTATACCTTTGTTTACACTTGTTATGAAAACATATGAAAATCTATGACAAATTTTGTTGTTAATCAGAAGGAAAAAAAGTGTCCAAAATACAAATTCAGATATGCTAGTACTGGAATATTAACCGTCTGTCAACGATTAATCGTACATCCCCCCCCCTTAAAAAAAATCCCTGCTAATTTCAAGACAAAAAGTACGATATTTCGTAATTATTGCTCGCCTACGGTATGCATTTAATATACAAATGCCATTTATTTGCTTACGAGAGTGTGCAATTCTTGTGTGGGATTCGCAAAATAAAAATGTCAACACTGGTATCGTTCACGGCTTTGTCCAAGGTCCATAATCTTATGTTGGGGGGGGGGGGGGAGAGACTTTTATTATACAGTATGCGTGAGTTTCGGGAAGAGCACTCCTGGCGAGCCTTAATAGAGAGGCGACGGTAGAAACATAGAATTAGTAGATTTCATTAAATGGGCATAACTTGTACAGAATTATTCCTTCAATTCAGTGAAGTTCAGCAATGAATCTCCGTGAGACCTTAAAGAAAAATATTATAATTACTTCTAAGTGGAATTTCCCATATAAAAAGCTAAAATTGTTCCTACAACGAAGCGTCCGTATGCAAAAATAAACAGACATCACGAACATGAATCTGTCTTGTAGGCCACTAGATGATGTTATGCTCGGCTGGTTCCCGACTACTTTCTGTTGCAATGGTCCCCCCCCCCTTCACCTCTCCTTAAGATGAGGAGGAGGAAAAAATGGGCAGCGAATTTCAAAAGACATGCAATTTTAAAGTAAACCAATATCACCCAATCGGAGTTGCCAACGTGCTCAGGCAAAACTGGTTGAATGCGTGAGAAACGCACCATCTATTTGGAATGAAAGTGTAACACTCAAAAAAAAAATAAAAAAAAAATAAGCTAATGGATTTTGTCCCGCTCCATATTTCCCAATCCAAAAGAGCGCTAATCCTTTCCGCGTAGGTTGGAATGAAAACACAAAAGAAAGCTGTTGCAGGCGAGACACTGGAATCATTTTCTTTAGGGATCGTTTCTCTTTTCATTCTAGTTTACTACTTCTGAAACCGGATTTCAAAGCTGTATCACCGTCTACACCGTGCTCTCCAACCCTGGTCTGGCTACTGCAAACCATCCCACTACAAAGGGTAATCGGACAAACGTATCAAAATTCCTCTGACATAATGCGTATTGCCAAGTATTCGTTCTGCAAATTGTGTGGAGAAAAAAATAATTCCTCAAAACACAATGTGCAGACATTTGAGCTTGTAGCAATCAAATTTTGCACAAAAAATTCGAAAGAAGGCGAACCAGAATACAGTAGAGACATTTCAACTAAATCAACGAAGTGGTCACTCCGAAATTTTCTCATATATTCTCTAATAAATGTACTTGGGTATTATTAAACGAATGGCATGGATGAATAATAGTTACGAAAGAGCTTATAACCACGCGATTTTTTGGCGATTAATCGCTGAGATGTGATTAAGACAAGGGACAGGAAATTAAACACGCATTTTGAACACTTTTTTTTTTTTTCTCGACTGATTGAAATCAAAAATTGACGCAAAACTGCAATTTTAGTAACAAAATCGAATATCAAATATCACATATCAAAGTGACTGCGTTTTTGAGATACCGTGTTTACATGCTTGTGAAAACACAAACCAATAGAGTTAATTCCTTGATCGATATGGTTCCAAATTTAATATGCATTTCCACTTTTAATGTCAAATCTATGTACCAAATGTTACCCATCTAGTTTTCATTTTGATGTTATTGTCTTAACTTATATTCGGACAGCCGGACTTCCACGGAGCGAATTTCGCTCAGAATTTGCCAAAAACTCTACAAATTTTGAGCAAAGACCGCATACCAAATTTCATCTGTAACTCACACAGACATAATTCCAAAAATACGTTTTTAGGATTCGGAGGGGAGGGGTCCGAAATGAGATGATTCGTCAAAAGCTCGAGATCGAAGTTTTTGTAATAAAAATACTTTCTTCTTGTACTACTTTCGTATACGAGAAAGTGATAATAAACGGAACTGGGATGGAATTTTTATTGTTTTTTATAGCTTTTAAAAATATTAAAGCACAAAAGAAAATTTTCGTGCACTATCCTAAAATTCAGAATGATTTTTCTCTTACGGTATTGAATTCTCACAATTTTACACTAGAATAAATTTTTAGAGATCATTTAAGCGTATTTAATAACAATTCATTATAGCAATGAAATTCAAATCATTATTATTATTATTATTAATAATATTTCATCCTGGAATTTTCCTCCGTTGTTTATATTCAAAGTATAAAGCATCGAATAATTACCACCATATTGAGTAATTTCCTTAAAAACACACTTTTATTATATATTTGCTGTAATTTTAATTAAGGTTTAATTTAAGAAATAGGCATTAATGAATTTTTTAAAACACAATTGTTCTCCCTTGCAACAAAAAGCATTCATTTCTGGACATGCGCAATACGTTAATTCATAGAATGCAATCCAGCACCTAATTCGTTCTGGGCAAACGAATCACGCTTAACTCCTTGACCTATGATTATTACTTACCTTTCTTATTATATGGCATCCTATTTGGGCATTTATCATTTTAATTCCAATGATAATATAAAGGTCTTTCATATATTGAAGCATATTTAAGTGATTTTTGCATTTTGAATCAATTAATACTTTCACTTTATTGCAGATTTAAAATTAAAAACTCAGCAACTCGATGCATGAGGCGAGACTACTCATTGCATTATCACATTACGGTGTTTCGGACCGTAGATGAGGGTTTTGTCTTAGAGCAATTGCCTGAATAATTTTAAAAATAGTCATTGCTTTTTGAATCGAGTTTCTTTCCAAGGACACGCTTCCAGACAATCGTCCGCTTTTCTGCAATGTTTAAAAAGAGTAGATTCGTCTTTACAACACAAGACACGAGCTGCACAATGACCGCTCAAGGTCTGACGAAATACGAGGTCGTAAAATCGTTTATCGTAATGAATTTTCACTCCCAAGAAGAAATTCGATATAGGTAAGGTCATTAGACCACACCGTCAGTTTACATTAAGCCCGTAATGTAAACCTAAAAGAAGGCCAGACAACTGCAAGTAGTTGTCCCCATGAGACGGTTTCAATATGACGTTTTCTATGCACGCTTCTTATTGGCAGTAGCTTAATGCACACTCACCTGAAGGAAACATGGTACATAATTGGATAACATTGTAAATTAACACTGAAATGAAATCAGCTTAGCAAGAAAAAAAAATTCATGTGTCTAATAATAGCCACAATTATCTACATACACCTATGATCTCTACAGATCTGCTAAATATCTGAATTCTTAGTTCAATGAATTTGTCGATTTTTTTTCCTCGTGATTTAAAAGTTTCCATAATGAACTCAGAAACTGCATCTGCCATAACAATGTGGACTCAATACAGTGAAGCTGAAATGTCTCTCAAGCACTTACCCCGTATCACATTACACTGAGAATATTTTCGTTGTATTCTGTATCAAACATCTCACGGAATTTACGGATCAAATTTTTCTAGGTTCGATTAAATCCTAAATTTAAACTCCGATTTAAAAACAAAGTCATCAAAATTCACTGAGATGCTAATTTCAAAAATAAAAATTCGGTCTACAGACGATTATACTATTATTCAGCTCAAACTATAGATTCCGCATTATTCTATGGTTTGAATAGTGCTGTTTTTTTTTTATACCTGAGAGAATTTTGATTCATTTCAAATATAATTTAGTTTTAGTTATACTAACGCTCCGTATATAAGTAACACTAGAGCTATTTTGAACCTCAGTATGATGGACTTTTGAATTCTGAACCTCAATTAGATAAGGAACCTGAAATGCGTCCGGGTAAATTATCCGAGTTGGTTTAGTTTTTACAAATTTTTGCGCCATACCAACGAGGAAACGTTCGATATATGACATCAAATTTAGTGCACGCAATGGATTTTCAATGACATCGGATTTCAAACCTGAAGCACTCCAGCCTGTCTCCCCCGAAGACCTAGCCATCACCTTCAATCCAAAATATTAAGCGCATTAGACAGCGGTATGAAAACCGTAATAAAAAAAAAGGTTGTCATACTGCAAATAGGTAGAATAGTGAAGAATGTCGGAATCACTTTTTGGTGACTACTAATCCAAAACTTACGGGTACAATTTCAACCTACCGAATTTAATTTACTTCGGAAGCGATAACATTCATCTGACATTATCTTATCGAGTTTCAGTTATCAGTACAATTCAAAGAAGGCAGCGATTGTGAATTGCTGATAGGACTGATATTTGCAGAGGACAGAAAACGGAAATGCACTATCGAATGGTGCGTGTTTATTTTTCGTACATAAAGACTTATCATCGAAAAATATGGCTTCAAAATTTTAGTAGATCTTTATATTTTGGACCTCCTGGAGTCGGAATAACAATCCAATTTAGGGTATACTGATCTGTCTGAACATAAAACTAAATAGACGGATGAAAGTTGGCATGTGATCAAACGTCAATGCTATTTATTCCCATAAAATCTTGAGTGAAATTCGACATCATAATGCCAACCTATACATTCTTTGGGATGCGATGATTTAGAAATGCAATGAATGATTTAGAAATGTAGGAAAATGAGATGCATTTGACCTCTTCCGAGTTCTTCAAAAATTTGACACAGTGTTCAACCTGGGATATAATGAACACAAAAGAATCCAATACTCTAGAGCTAGTTGTGTCTTTCAAACATCGTATTCAATTATATACATTATTAAAGTCGGCATTCCATATTATACTTGAGCCTTTAATAGAACACCTGGCAATTTTAGGCAAAGTATGAAATAGGAGAATTTTCTCGAATCAGACATATATAAAATATCTAGGCTTTCTATAGAATGACAATTACTTTTTAAACAAAGTATGAAAAAAAGGTCATGATGAAACTATAATTTAAAAGACATTCATTCCTCTAAAATAAAAATATTTTTTAAAAAATAAAAATAAATTATAAAAATTCTTATTCAAAATACGTTAAAAAATTGTACAAAACGAAACCAATGCTTGTCTTATAAAAAAAAACAAATAAAACGTGAAACTGCTTGTCTAGCCTTGAAAAGATATTTTTAATTGCATTTAATTTTATTTCTTGCTATCCGCCATTGAAAACCACCCGGTTCATCGCGATTGATGGTCGCTAAAGGTTCCAATTAAATATTTTACATAATTTGGTTCCTCAATAGTTTCTTCAACAAAATATTTTAAGCTTCAAAATTTGACTGCCATATTACTCACACTTTCAGAAGCTAAAGCTTTCTATTCATTATACGAAAGTATCTCTAATTTTCTATCAGTTCCCATAAAATTTGAACTTTAAATTGAAACGAAAATTACTAAACCTTAAAACCATATACTAAAAAATTTTTTTACTGTTGTTAAAACAAACTTTTTTTTTTTTTACCATTATGACTACAGAAAAGAGAATCGTTCAACACTGAAATCAACATTGACAAATGGGTTGTGTGCTACATATTTTTTATAATTTATGCAATATATCAAAGTATTATTCTATAAAAACTTCTGATTTATTAATTCAATTTCTAGTTTTAATTTCAAAAAAATTTAAATAACAAATAATATTTATTTTGTTTTAGTCAATAAATGTAGTTCTGGAAAAATTACGGAACCCTTTGATCCTATAAAATGATATTCAATAAAATATTCTGACACTTTAGTTCACAAAAACTTTTCGAACTTCTCCGACCAAATCTGATCGAAATATGTAGCTTTGAATATTATTTTAAAGCAATCAACAATTTCATTATCTTGGGCTAATCAACGTTAGCAAAACTCCAGGCACTGAAAGACATTTTCCATGAAGCGATCACTAGAGAGGTCTAAAGTTGTACGTTTTTATAAAACGATGGTATTCAGATTTTTATAACCCAAATCAGTTTTTAAAACAAAAGTGATGATTTTTTTTCATTAGTATCTCAAGAATATTTTATTAAATAAAACGCAGAGAAATGAGAGTCTGTATATATTTTTTAAATTCTGTAATTCATCAGAACATTTATTGATAAAAACTGCATTAAATATAATTCACAAACCTTGCTGGTGAAATATATATATATGAAAAGACAAGAACTACAATTTTGGCGATTAAATATGCAAAAATGCATACACCCAAGTCATATGTTTTGAATATGCCACTGCGTTCATATGCAAAAGAAAAGAGAAAAAAGGGGGGAGAGGGCTTTCTCCGTGGATTTCGTTCACTATTTGACAGAAATCTACAATTTTGGCGTTAAGACCACATAAAATTTCGTTCATTTAGTTGTGCGATCATGAGTTATTCAGATCACATATTCAAAATTATATATTCATCAAAAGCTCGGAGTCGAATCTTTTTGACGAATCCAATTTCCTACCCCCCTCCCTTTTTTATATTTCATCTACTTGAAGAAAAGAAAATTATTAGATAATAATAAAGTTATTAGAAAATGCTCATATTTTTTACTTTTTATTAATTTTTAAAGGATTTCTTTGTACATGAAACTCATCAGGAGAAACGGGTCTAAATAAAAATCGGAAAGGGATAAAAAAATTAAAAAATTGACTGCAATATTAAATTCTCATATAACAAATCCACCTTCCCCCGATTCCGACATTCCTTCACAAAAAAGAACTTTTCTGCCTCAAGTAGTGCTTAAAACCAATAGTATTAATCCATTTTCGATTAGGAGTAAGTATAAAGAAAAAAAAACTCTCGTCGCGCATAACAAAAAATTGATCGCTTAAACTGAAACATTAACAGTAGTTTCTTATAATAAAAAGTCAATATTTATATGTAGTAAGTACTTACATTTTAAATGTAACCATCTGTTTTGCTAATAACATGCTGTTTGCAATATCAAAATTGTTTTGCTAAAAACAATTTTTATATTAGCCATATATGTTGCATATAGTAATGGAGAAAGTTAAAAAATGACTTTTTTAGAAACTAGCCGCCTTTGGCGACCAGCCGGTTAACCAATCTTAATGTTCGTTTAAATTTTAATAATTAAATAGGTTGAACCGGAGTTTAACCCCCTTCTTCGCCAAGTTGCGATAACGCACCAAAGCTGGCAATCTTTATTATGCACTATAATTGAACATCTGCTTCTTTGCTTTTGAACATTTCGCATGGCCGCTGTTTGCGATTCTTAAAAATTTCGCCAAGCAGGGGATAAAACTCCGGTTGTACCATTAAAAATTTTACGCAATTCCAACTTTAATAGATTCTTCAGAAAAATATTTTAAAATTTCAAATTTTGATAGTCATATAATTCGCTCATAATATTATAAAGGCCTTCAGTTATAACGTGATATATATATATCTCTAATTTTCTGTTACCCCTCGTAGAAATTATGCTTTAAATTAAAGTGTAAATGATTAATCTGCAATTAATATAATAATATTTTTTACTGAAACAAAGCATTTTTTTTAATAATATGATTACTGATAATAGAGTCACTGAGCGTTTAAACTTTATGTACACTAAAGAATATCTTTCTTAATTTATGTAATATCTCAAGAATTTGTCAACAAAAATTTCTCAGATTCATCGTGAACAGATCGATTCATTAACAATGTTTAATTTTAAATGCATCAAACAGTAAGAAAATAAAATGAATCGTTTAAAATAATCGGTCGAAAACAGGTTTAAAAAAAACTACTTAAAAAACGATGTACTTAAAACTATAAGCATATACAAAAAATATATAACTAACATAAATACATTTTACTTACAAAAGCATGCAACTAACCTAAAAATAATTTAAATCGTCCGTTGGTTGTCATGCCAACAATCAGAACAATGCGCATGCGCGGATTTTCTTCGCCAGTTACGTTAACGCAAATGCGTAAATTTTTCTACGCCAGTTGGGGTAACGCTATTCAGATTAGACATTTTTAATTTCCTTTATTCTGTGTTATTTTAATTCAAAAGTACTTCAGAATGAATCTGAAACATGGATTAATTAACAATGTTTAATTTTAAATGCATAAAACATTAAGAAAATAAACAGAATCGTTTGAAATAATCCGTCGAAAAATGTTAACCCTAGCCTAATTACTGCTGGGAGAAAAAAACAACTGATGCCTTACTTATTTGGCGACGGGGAAAATGGAAGATTTTTTTGGCGGAAAAGTTGGCGGTGGGAAAAATGGAAGATTTTTTTGGCAGGAAAGTTAGTTTTTAATTAATAATTAAAATTCTAATTAAAATTTCAAAAAAAGGGACCCCAGGTGCACATTCCCGACCTCTAAGGTATACATGTACCAAATTTGATAGCTGTAGGTCAAATGACCTGGCCTGTAGAGCGCCAACACACACACACACACACACTGAGCTTTATTATAAGTATAGATTAGCGCTGTACTGAATAGTCAAACGATAAATACAAATTCCTTTTGCAAATACCAGCAAAAGATGTCGCGCTTTTTGCCAGGAAGGAAATCGAGCACCCTCCTTTCCACCTATTTGATTGTTTTGAAGATCGCACACAGAATTTCTTTAATGCCAGTTTAGTTATATTCAAGTCACGTTTTAAAGCAATACTAGGGCTATTTTGGAACGGAACTCGTAATTTTGCACCGCGGTCAGAATGAGCCCCTCTCCAAACTCCAGCACCACACCAGCTGGAGGAAGTTTGGCCCCGACAAATTTAGCGTGCATCAGATCCGCTTACACGATGGTTCTTCGGTGGAATCGGGCCTCGAACTTGAAGACCCCCGGTTCCGAGGCCTTACCACGAGGCCACCATGACCCCTTCATTCGTGCCGGAGAATACGAACAGATAGCAAAACCCTTGAATGGATTTGATTAATCTACAATATCTATGATCAATGTATATATGCTTAATTTCCTCTGTCTAGCTATTTATATTGTTGACTTCCAAATGTTCACATGACCAGCGCTTCTAATAAGGATTTTGTTCAAAATTTAAGACATCTGCAAAGTGTAAATAACAAATCTCATAGTCTGTAACTCGTTGAATATTTCAGAGGGGCAAACAAATTTAAAATCAGTTACAAATTTGTGGTTTAGAATTCTGAAAGTCATCAAGATTTCACGATCGAATAACTTTTTGACAAATTTTTACTTGGCATATTATGCACATGAAAACGTAAGAAATACATTCAATCTAAACCATCATGATCTAATTTGTACCGGAAAAACTAGTGATTTTTCCCAAAGCTGTTTCAAATTACTAAGTTAATAAAAATGAAACGAATTTCAGTTTTTCAAACAAGTTTAAAATGTGTTTATATCTATAAATTATTATTGCGTTTAAAATAATATAAAGAAAAAATTAAAGTAGATATTTTCAATATCTTTTCAGTTTGTAAATTAGGGTATTCTGATGCAAAATAAAACATCACAAAACTTTTTATTGCACATCATAAGTAAGTAGGCTTCGATTCTCTTCTTTTAAATGCGATTCCAAAAAAAGTTTGATTAAAATTAAATAAACAATCTTCAACCAAAGGAAATTCAATGATTTTACTATGTTTTTTTAACGATAAAAAAGTAAACAAGTCAGTGAAAAGATAATATACACCCGTCAATGCAACTGTAAACAAAAAAAATTGACGGAAGTGTTCTCCCTTCGAATTTCTCGTTTATTAATACACTATGGCGTAGTTTGTACTTCGTGATGAAGAAAAGCTATTACGGATTTGAAGTGTTTCCTTTATCAGCGTAAGAATCTAATAATTCATAGATTGTGTTGCAGACTGCAAATATATATATATATCACTTCTATAAATCATTGCGTATTCAAATTCAAGTGTTTACAAAAATGCACATCGACAAATTTACTTTTTGTCGCGCTGGGTCCAAAATTTCATTGCATCTACAATTTAATTATGAATCTATACATATAGTTTAATACATCTGGCGTTTCACGTGTTTGATATATTGTGTTCGAATGGAATACAGATGGAATGACAGACAGACTTCGCTTAGCATTTGACACAATTACCTGCAAATTTGCTGTTTTTTTTCCTCCGAATTTAAAGAAGTATTCAACGTGGAGATCGATTGCAATGCTTTCTCCTTGTACATGAGAAAGTAGCAATTGGTATCAGAAAACGTAGGTGGAGGTGCACAATTCACGTGAAATCATTTATAATAACAAGCAATACTGTGTGCTGAGAACACAAAATGAATCAATGGAAAATAATTTTATCCCCGGAATTCCAGAAAAAGGTGCTTGACCGACAAACACAAGCGTGATACGAAGCTCTGCACAGCAGTCTAGACGCGATTCTAGTGATCAGCTGTCAGATGGCAATCCCGATGCGGAAGCATATCCTTCGGTTATTAATCAAATCTACTCACCTCTTATATGCTACGGAGCAGTGCATCTTGAACCACTTAAAAATCAAATTTCGTAAACAAATCCACAATTACATACAAATAATATTAATACAGCATTCAATCGATTCCAGTTTCCGTAGGTCAACGAACCGAAACGTGAAATACGGAGAGTTCCGACAGATTACCACTACAGAGGGCGAACCTCCTTCGGACACCGCGATATTATGGTTAAGAGAAAACATTCGCTTCCTGGGCGAGTGTTGAAGAATATTCTGACCAAAAGAACAATATTGGCGAGCATTAAGAACGGAAAAAGCGCCAAAAGCTGTGAGTGCAAGGTCAGGCGCCGCTCTCTTCACAGTTTGACGAAGTGACAGTTAACAGAGCATGCTCACAAAATGCTTGTTTACTCCTTTGTGGCGGACTGAAGATATCCCAAACAGCACGATTATAATACTATAGAACTTCTACTGTCGAAGCTCCAGTTACTTGAATCGCTTTGAGGATGGGGGGGGGGGATCTTTTTAAATAATAAATAAGTAAAGCAGTGATATTCTAATACAGATTGAAAATACACAAGTAAAAAATGCTTTTACAATCACTATATTAATATGTTATAAACAAATTTCGTTTTTCCTACATAAGAAATATTTTTTTTTCGTTCATTAACCAGATAACAGGTTATTCCGATCATCCTAATAAAATCAGTTACACTATATTTTAAAATTGTTATTAATGTATTCCATAGTAAGAATTTCAAATAGATGCGCAATCTATGCACTAATACGTAACAAAGGATACTTTTCTAAATAAATTTAATTTAATTTAAAAAATTTATCTCAATAAAATTTTCAAACGACTTTTGATGGGGCTTTTTTCATATTGGAAAACAAAGAAAACGCTTTAACGCTTCCAATTCAATTTTAAATAAAGTTTGCAGATTTCAATTGTTGGGAAGAGAAACTTTTATCAAATTTCGCAGATTGGTACCTAGAATAATTTTCAAAAAACATGCTTTTTGTATTCGCCCAGCCACTGACCTAAATATTGGTTAACATTACCCAATTAACTTTAATTTTAATTGCAAAGCACAACAACATGAATGCGATTAATTTTTTTAGTTAAATTTTAAAATAAATCGTCTGCCTACTTTCATTTTTTATTAAAACTTTTACTGCCCACGAAATATCAAAAAGTGAAAACGTATTTTCTTCATTTTGAGCAAAGATAAAATAGAACAGATATTTATTTTCACATCCGTGAGAACTTAAGAAATTTACCGAAACAATTTCCCACTTTAAACTAGTACATCCGCTTCATTTTTAATAATTTAGCGTGCAAACAAAAGCAGAGTTCCGAACTGCCGGCTAATATCTTACTTTGAAATGTCTACAAAACAAAGTAATAAAGCAGGATTTTAATGTTTGAGATCTACCCAGAGCAATGCAAAACAATCACCCATTTATCTCATAGGTCTCGCACTTCGATAAGAATTTTTTTTTTTTTTTTTTTTTTTTGCTCAGTGAAAGAGGTAAAGTAAAATTGTAGAAAAATAAATAAAAAGGAAATAACAAAACTTTTCGATCTTATATTTTACTAGCCGCTTTTGATGACCAGTTGGTTCGCCGAAATTAATAGCTGCTACAAAAATTCAATTAAACAGTTTGCATAACTATACCTTAATGGGTTTCTCATCAAACAGTTTACAAACCTCAACTTTTGATAGGCATATAATTCGTACAATGTTCATTCATTTCTCCGCTTTGTTCATTGTGCTACGTGTTTCGTTAAATTTCTGCCTATGTACGTTCTGTTATATTATGGGAACGGACAGCAATATTTAAAATAAACTTTCAAAATTTTCAACAATACTTAGTTCTGAATTTTAAAAACTTAATTGCAAAATATCACAAAATTTTATTATAAGCATACCTTATATCGAATTCTACTAAGCTATGAAGTGAAATAAACAGAATCTTTACATCTTCGTCATTATCAATGAGAAAATTAAATTAGGATGAAATATAAACAACCACCATGAAAACGATTTCAGCTCAGTAGAACATTAAAATATTTTGTTGTAAAATGCGCATAAAATATTTTTACAAAATGTTATTAAAAATTAAAAAAAAAATGGAATAATCAAAAAGATTTTTCCTTTCTTTTAATTTTACGTTAATGTAAAAAATGTTTGTTGTAATATTTTTGGAAGTTATCGCGGAAAAAGAAATGACCTATAGAGACCGACATCTTTGTTATCAGTAGAGATTACAAATACTATTGATTCTTTTATCGTTAAATACAAGAGTCCTATCAATTAAAAAAAATGCATTTTCTAACATTCCTGAATCGATTTTAAGTACGCATTAAGTAGCATTCTGCTTATTGCATGTTGTTACCGGACATCTGCAAAAATTGAAAGAGAAAGCTTTTTTTTTTTTTTACATAGTCTCGAAATATCCTGATATTCGGAAAATATGGATTTGTAAATGCAACATCTTTTCCAGATTCCAATATGTTCTCAGCACTTGAACAACAGCGATTACCATGGATGAAAATCTGAATTGTTTAGTTTTCGTTAAGGGGGGGGGGGGAAGAGGTGCTTTAAAATTTAATTTGGAATTAAATTTAGAGAAGAAATTAAAAGCTAATCACGTACAGAGAAAGTGATATCTTCCGAAGAGTGCAGGTGACTCATTTCGTAATGCACAATAATGAGCTTTCCAGAGTACTTGTTATCACCATCCAAAAAGATATATTTTTTAAAAAATGAGTAACAAATTTAATTGTTCTGTTTAAAAAAAACGTAAAATAAGTAATTACGCTATAATTTATGAGTAATATAGTAAGTATTATTACGTCAACAGCAACACAAAAATGTCAGTATTACATGGAATGACGAACATTTTTTTTTTAATTTTAAATATGAACATTTGAATATTTAAACATGTTATATACATTCCTCTAGCATTGAAATAATTACTAGACACGGTGATTAATTAACTGAAAATGGTAAATAATATTTAGGAAAAGTATGAAAAACGGTCTCGATAAAGCATTTATTTAAAAAATGCTACACTTTCGTCCGTTGAAAATGCACCAAAGTGTAGCAACTTCTAAGCCTGATATGAGAGTTAAAAGTAGCGTGCCTGGACACATGACATTCGAAATAAACGGGCGATGTATTTCATACTTCGTCTGCTTCTCAGATGGCATCATATAAAATGTCCAAGAAAAGTATAAAATATCAATTATTTTATATATTATCTAAAGAAATTATTAGCTGACATAAATAATCTATTCTTTACTATAGAATATCAAAAACCAATATATAAACAATGATTGTGCTGTGTTTAACATAGTTAGTCAAAGACGCATGATAATGGAGGAGAATAATAGTTGGTCAACATGACCTTGAATTACCTGACATATAAATCTAACTTCAGCTCCAGCACATGAAGGTAATGAGTTTCAAGAAGAATTGGACCTTTGTTATTGTTTGTATTTTGCTTAGAGGATAACTGCTCACTAGACCCAAATAAGCAATTCATCACTAAAATACATAATGGTCTAGCATCTGTGAGTAAAGTTGGATAAGAGAACAGACTGAAGATAGAATTCACAACTTTCCAACTGAAGTTTCTCAGCCAAATTCAGCTTACCCCATTCGATTATTGTAGGTATTATAATAATTAACTGCAATTTATAATAATTGTTGGCTGTACTTTACATACAAGTTTATAACAGTAATAAAAATTTACTTATCAGAAGCTAACAATCATATTTACCCTAAACAATCAGCAAAAAAGAAGTAATAATTACAAACTAAAAAAGTCTTGTTCGAAGAGCAAACACTCTTTTTCATTGTAACTTCTTAGTTCATTCATAACCTATGTCCTCATTTCAAAACAGTTCAGCTTTCACTTCTATGGCTAAACCAAGCTCATTCCATGGGGTTTTTTTTATTTATTTATTTATTTATTGTCTCACGTCAATATTTATTCCTAAACAGTTTTCAATTAGCATACACTACATATCAACCAGATTTTTAAGTCAAAGTGTCGCTAATTGAATTTCACCACCTTTTGGTATAATTTCAATAAAATTCAGTAATTTCCAATTTTTCATATTTTAAAAATCTTTTAAAATTTATACATAAAAAGATTTTTGATGGCTTTGCATTTTGTACTGATTTCCCAATATTTCCCTTTAAACTTTTTTTTTAGTTATAAGAGTTTATTTCAATTATCCAACTCTTAGTACTTTTAACATTGAAAAAATTTTTACAGAAGTTTAAGTTTCAAATTAATTTAGGGATTAACAGCATAAGACAGGATTATAAACTGTTTATGGGTTTTTTTAAAAAAATTCAAATATATCATCTCTACATAACAATCTGAATACTAAATATATATAAAATTATACTGTTTAATCAATAAAATGTTGTATTTTAGCTAAAATAAATAAATGAAAATTTAAAAGAATGCCTTTATAACTGTATTTATCGGTTTTGGAAACTTTAAGGCCGGAATTGGACAATTCGAATTTTAAAATATGATTTTCTCTTAGAAGAAAGAGTTGCATCACAAATAAAACTGTTTCCTCATCCTGAGAGGATGTTTTGGTCAGATTAAGCTAAAACTATTCCCTAGAGGATGTGTCAGTTGGATCTGGCTCTAAGCCATGTGAATGTTGATTTTTATTTGTAAATATTATTAAAAGTTATAGTTTTATATATTTAATATTAATAATGAAAAGATAGATTTTAACCACCAACTGAAACTAATTCAACACAAAATTTCAGAAAATAAAGAAAAACATGCTTTATTTTAGTCTCAAAATAAATGCTAGCATACATCCCTCTCTTTAACACATTGTTGACCAATAATTTCATGCAACTAGCTGTTTTTGCAACTCAGTATAAAAGTAAAATGTTTTGAAGTCACTGCTGAACTAGTGAGCAGTCAACAACATTCAGGGATAAAGGTATGTTAACTTATAGGCAATAATGTGCTACTATCTTATGAGGCTATTTCATTCTTTTACTGAAGGAGACTTCATGCTTATTAAGGTAAAAAAAATTGGAGATTTCCATCCTGCATTCAGGTCTTAAATTGTAGTAATATTTTTAATAGCTTTTCTGTTGTTATTTTTATTAGGCTTGCTATTTCATGATGTTACATTATATTTTTAAAGGAACTTTTTCCGTAAAAGAAATGTTATCTTTTTCTATTTACTTTTAGATTGTTTTATGAAGAACAACATGCGATTCATTAATTTCTATTAGTGTATTTTTTAAAAATAGCTTTTCTTCTAGATTTTATTATTAATATTCACTCCAAAGAATTTGAAGTGTCTACAATCAGAAGGTAAACATAGTCACCATAATTATGTACATTTCAATGTCACATTATCACAAAGTCATGGAGAAGGCATACATAAAATTGTTGCTCAAAGTATATCTTGTATTTGAATCCACAATCAGAAAAAAACTAAAAAACCTGAGTGTGCTGAAACACCCACCAATCCAATTGCTTTAAATGAGTTTTGCACACTTCCTGCAAATGGCTTCATCAAACAACATTTTTAAACACAAAAAATAGAAGTATAAATGCTTTCTTTCATATATTTTTATCCTAAGAAAAGATTTATTTGTATAGATAATCTACATCCCTAATATGAAATGCAACTCTATACATAAAAAATAAATAAACACAATAACAGGAATTTTATAATATATACTGTCTTCAGGTGTATACAATTAGAAATAAGGAACTTTTTCTCCATAATTTTGCTATGTGATGATTTTAAACAAAATAATTAATTAAAAATGTGAAAATATTTCCAATACATTTTGTATGTATTTGTTGACATTTTATCAATAAGAATTTAACAGCTTCATTTAAATGCAAATGAAAATTACTTATCACTGCATGAGTTTATTTCAATAAGAAAATCAACTATCCTATAAAACACGAATGAATCAGAATAATAAAGAAATACAAGCAATATGTAAAGCTGTACACAAAATTATAAGTGCTTAATTAACCAGGATAGTAGTTATATATAAAAAAGGAAGTATTTTTTAGATGTTAAACTTAAATCCCCAAAAAAGGTCTTTTCAAAAACAATTTAAAATAAAGTATATTATATTATAAAATAAACTATTCTGGAAACAGATCTTTTCTTTTTATTTATAAAGAAATCAAATCTTATTTTAAAATATGAAAGGAAACCAATATCAATATATCACTAGAGTGATTATAAGCAACTTTTCAATTTACAATTTAAACTGAAAATTATTCAGCAACATTCATAAATATACTAAACACATACATGCAAAGAAGTATATTGCTTAGTATGCTTAAAATGAAACAATTAAAAAATGCATATATCATTTCCGAATGAGTTTTCAACAACCAAAATTTAATTCAAAAATAGCTTTTGTCTACTTAATTTTAAATCCAACAATTCCACATTTCAGTTATCCAAGTTCATCTTATAATAAATATATAAGTATATAATTAATTCAGTGTTATAATTCAATCAGTGATTCTGATAAATACAATGGATGTTTTATTGCACAAAATCAAATAATGCCTTATTTAGTGAAAATGAATTTAAAAAATTATATTTCAATGACTTATTTTCACCCAAAAACCTTTTCTCTGGGCTCTTTCAATATAATTAATAATATATGGAATATATCAAAAAATTTAACAAGATGAAATCTGAAGAATTGTAAGTATTAAATGCATGATAAAGACATTTTTATTAATAATAATACTAACAGAACATAAATAAGGTAATATGTTTAATGCATATGCAATTTTCAAAACTTTCACATAGCAATGAAGATTTATCCAGAGCATTTAGAGCAGAGAATTCTTATTAGTAATTTAAAAATAAAAAATATTAAGGTAGTACAGACAATATATAATGTGTGTTGTCTCAGACAGCAATTTCATATTTTAATATATTATTTTTAAACAGACCATTATACATTAACAGGAATATTTTTTCTAATTTCAATACAATATCAAAGAAAACAAAATAACTTTTTGCTTGTAAAATATGTGAATCATTAATATAATGCACCATAAGCTACTTTAACATTACCCTGACAAAAAAAAAAAAAAAAAAGGTGTAAGAGAAAATATTGTTTATCAGATAAAAAAAATTTGAAACAGCTAATTTACAGATAGTAAGATCGTTAATTAAAGATTAAATTTTAAATGAAAAAGAATTCCCGAATCTTATGTTGGGAAAGAATAAAATTAGTGCGCTTTTTATTTCATTTAAGTAGATATGCCAATTCATTACAAATGCTCAAATTTCACTCAGAACAAGATTATAAATCTCTGATAATAAGAAGTTAGTTCCAAATATATATAGGTGCAATATCCAAACAGATGCATAGTACAAATATCTATGACATACGGATATTTATTTTCATAGAACAATTTTTATAACAAAATAACTTCTAAAAGTTGCGGGACATATATTTTACTCGTATATAGAAAATGTATTAGAAAAGTATTTTTAATAATGTGTCATAAAGAAACTTACTTCAGACTTAGCTGGCATGACCTAAATCATTAAAGCAATTAGTTGAGTGATGAAAAAAATAGTTTGATAATAATTTCTTAACGATAGAAATTCAACTACAACTTGATATAAATCATACACATTTCATTTCTGATATTTTTAACTTGTTTAATTTTGACATCAATCAAACAACAGCTGACAATATCTCCCCAAGCTAGGCGTAAAATGAGTCATACTGCTAAACCTAAACTCATTTCATTTCACTCCATATTCACAAAGTTTTTTTTTTTTATTCTATATGAAGACAATTTAGTAATTAATATTATATATGCTGAATATATATCTAATTTAATTGTTCATCAGTTATTATAATATTTATTATCTATTGCAATTTTATTTTTAGCCATTTTTTTTTAAATTTTGCGTTTCAATTTTAATTTTTCGCTGCAACTGAAATGAATGAAACATTATAAACAATAACTGGCGGTGTGTTATATTTCTTGATATGTGAAATTATCAACTTTATTGACTGTATTAATGCACCGAAAGTATAAAGTTTCCACGATTCGAGTTCATTATATTATATCATAAAAAATTGATATATGAAAGCATTACTTACTTACACAATAATAATTATATGCGTCCAAATATGAGTAAAACGCGCCAGTGCAAATGGGTTTGGCTGTACTTCACAGAGCTATACTAACATGGTTTTTATTTGCCATATTTTTGGTATTTGTTACTTTAAAATGTGATGATGAGCCAGAATGGGATTGGTTCATCGTATTCACTCCTATGTGGATATTTGATTTCAAACTTCTTGTTTACATTATTTTCAGAATTATATCCCACTGTAGAAATGGACATGACCCCCAATTTGTTACAATGTATCGAAAATGTTGGTACTTGTTTTGCGTATTTCTGAAAGTAGCATTCCAGATATTACTGTCTGTCAGATTGCAATACTATCACCGAATAAGCTGGTTCTATATCATGATACCATTGTGGATTTTACTTGTGGGTTTGTGTGTTGAAGTATTTATGAACTTAATTTCTCACCGAACATTTTAAACTTCTGTGTAAAGTACCAGTGTAATTAAGTTGTTTAAAGCTGTAAAATCTCAATGCTTTTGTTTGTGAAATCTTGTATTTTTGTTTTGATCATTTGTTATTAAAATGTTCTTATGCCTGGTGTAAACATGTTTTTATGTAGTTAATAACTATGATCCTTTTTTTTTTCTTTAAATAAAATGTTTTTACATATTTTTTGCAATTTAAATTGTGGAAAATTTTTAATTATATACAAACTATCTATTTTTATTTACTGTTGAATTAACGGAAATTATTTTTTAAATAATTTAAGTCAATTTCATAACTATTTTTTATAGTTTATCAGCTATACCAACTATTTTGTTCACGTATTTTATTTGGATTTCCTAAATCAAATCTGTTGTGTTTTGTCCTAATTATGATGCATATAAATACTTAATTTTTTCAACTAATATTGCCTGCTTACAGAAATGTGATAATGCTAAATCTAGTAGTTGTAATGTAGATATTTTACTTTGTGTCAGTTTTTTTTTTTTAAGGAATTAAAATTATGTTTAAAATTGTTGGTATTTTCTAGTAATAATAAGAGATGAAATAATTTTAATCATTGATATGATTATTGAATAAAATAGTTTGTCTCTGTTATATTCACCCTAATGAATCTCTGTAAATTCAATTAATAATATGCTAGTATTGATAGATGTCTTTCCAATGACATACAATAGTATTCAAAATAAGATATGAATTCCATTTTAAAATTGTATTCACTGGTAAGAATTTGAAATGTTATGATTAAGAGATGTTATCTGTACAGTAATTTTGTATTGATATTATATAAAGTTTGATATTTGATTATGTAAATTTATTACTATATTAATGGCAAGATTGATTTTTATTTTATATTGAAATTTGAATTTGGGGGGGGGGGACTTTTTAAGGTAACAAATAGAAATTTTGTTTTTTGAATGTTTTTTATTTATTTTTTTATTATATGTAATTAAAAAATAAAACAATGATTGTATGTAAATTTTACCCCCACATCTTCTCCATTTATCCAATTATTTCAGCCAAACTTCAAAAAAGAACCACACAAAAATATTATTATAACGAACTAAGGAAGCCTAAAAATTATATTGGTTTAATTGAAACAAGGCTAATGTAAACACAATTTTGTATTTTCATTTTTATAGTACTTAATTCATATGATAATTTTTTTTAACTTCGAATTATTTGACACTGACTGAAATTTGAATTGAAAAAGAAATATATATATATATATATATTGTTATAAAAAAATAAATTTGAAAAAATACAAGAAAAAATTATTCAAAATAACTTAAGAAATAGAATGTGATTAAACTAACCAATACTAAGTATTTAAAATATAGTAAAAAAAGTATTGATATCATTGAAAAATATATGTTTGAATTATGTTATTATTACTATAGGAATAATTTATATTTATAAATTATTTTAATGGTATAATTTACTAAGTAGTGTGAACTGTTAAGTATATTAAACTTAATTTGCATATTACTTAACTTTTATTATTCAATTTTATTCATATTCTTTTTTAATAATATTATTACTAATCGGAACTTTATACCAAATCGGAAGCAAAAAATGCAATAAATCAAAAGCAACAAAATTAAGAACAATTTGCTAAAGTGGTTGTGCAGCGATTGCTATGCACCTAACAGATCAATGAATCATAACATTCACAGAGAAGAAATGAGTGAGTAACCGAAGTCATTGAGCTGTCATTCACTTTGTTTATTACTTGGTGACCATTCACATTATCGGAAGTATTCCCAAACATTTTAAAATTCTAAGCATTATTTTAAAGAATATTTGGATAGACATGTTAAGTAATCTATTTTACTGAGATCAACTTATTTTACTTATTGTACAATCTGATTGTAACATTTATCATTAATTATAATTGTTTAAAATCATGGCATACATGAAATCAGTTTTAAAATTAGTTAACAATTACTTGGAGATAAGTTGAGATGTTTATTAATAGTATGTACTATAGGAAAATTTTACTAGAACTTTTAATGCTTATTCCTAAATTGAAAATTGCCTTGGTGCCAAATCTGTTCTTGTAATTAGGTTTCCACTCTACTGAACAAAAGTATTCACCCACATTCTTCAGGAATCCTATTCATTTGGTAATTTTATAATCTGACCATTCCAGATAGTTTTCTAATTTTACTATAAAGCAGAATAAGGCTCTTCATCCTTTTGGCAAAACTGCAATAAAACAACATTTTGTATGGTGCATTACCAATAAACACTTCAAATTAAATTGAATGTAATATGAATAAATGAAAATTATTTGCTTTTTTATATTTTTGGAACCTTTTTTCAATTTTTTATCATTAAAATCATTTTTAATGTCATTAAAATTTTATTTTTAGTTAACGTTTAGTAGATAATATAGAAAGAATCATAAGTTATGTATTGATAAGGTCAGATAATTTTTTATGTCTTAATTCTTAAAACTTTTCTACTTATTATCTTTATTAAAAGACATCTGATGATAATACTGTCTAAACATAAGTATGTACATAGCTGAAATAAATACTGTTTAAATATTATCCCATGAAAAAGGACCCAAAGTTACAAAAATATTCAAATTTAAGATTTTAAAAGTATTCTGAATACATAACTTAAAGAAATAAAAATACTTTAAATATTAAGCAGAATACATTAATTTTGAATATACTTATTGACAAAGCATATTCTTTAAAATTTGGTAACAAAATTGTTATTTTACATGGCTGAAAATTTTTTTCATCTCTCAAATAAATGATATCCAAAACTCTTCAGTATATAATACTTAGCTGCATATATTTGCAACATCTAGTTTGTGGTTTTTTTAAATTTTATTTTGAATAATTTATTAATAAATAAATTTTATTTATATACAAAATAAAGCTTGATTTAAAGTAATAAAATATCAATGAAGAGATATTGATTGAATTTTGTTTTAAATTTGTAAAATATAGAAAAAAATCTTTTAATTCTCTTCTGTATTTCTTATACTAATTGCTGCAGATTTACAGAAATGGCTGTAAAATGGAAATTCATGTTGTGTAAAGTCAGTGTGAGCAGAAATAGTGAGTAATTGTTAGGGAATATTTTTAGCTGTTAACTGAGAATCTGCGAAGTTATCTGTTTGCATTCCCTCTCTCCTTCTAAAGACACTGTTTTTAAGATAGAATTTTTGAAACTTTTCCTTGAATATGGAAAAACTTTAACAGCCAGAAAACTGAGACAAAATATTATAATTTATTGTATAATCTTTAACTTGGTGCCATATATTCTTCCAGATTCAAATATTATGAACAGCTGAAAATAAAAATTGAATACATGCTTTTCATCTCTGTTAGTGACAACAGCCTTTGATATTTTAGCTCAAACTAACAATCATAAAGGCTCACTTGATATATAACTATAGTCTTAACTACAGGCTCCTATATAGCAATTGCTGCTAAAAGCAGTATTCATAAAATTGATGTAATGTACAGTTAAATAATTTTCATAGTGCAAGAAGATTCAATATGCTCTCAACAGAATGCCAATGCATATGAAAATATATTTGGTTATGCTTTTACTATTTGGATTCATGTAGGTTTTGTTATTTATATTTGCATCTGTATTATTTAAGGGAAAAAAATATTGAAATTTTCTTAAATATACAAAATCTAGTAATTAGATTTCAAACTTTGATAATGCAGCAGTAATAGTTAAAAACAGGGCATACCAAAATTCTGGATACTAAAAAGTTAATAAGTGCTCAAGTATCTGTAAGAAAATTTAAACCTAGAAGTGAATCTCTGGTGACAAGTACACTTTGGAAAAGAACTTTTTATTATTATTATTATTTACCACAGAACTAAGCAGTATAAACAGGGATTATTGTAAATGGCTGTTTATGCTCATTAATTATCCAACTTTTGCATAAAAGAACAACGGCTAACAGAAGTTCAAAGAATCTTCAGACTTGGTAAAAAGCTAGAAATCTTTTTCTTTAATTTTTTTAAATTTTCAGGGTAATGTGATATTGTGTTAAAATTATCACAATCCGTAAGGAGTTTTCCTCTACTTTCACTGAGTTCGACACATTCTGTTATGTACTTATGAATTATGTATGTTCTGAACTGGACTTATTTCACTACATATACATGTGTTGTCTTTCTCCTCCCTACTCTGTTGAAGTATTCAGAAAATCTTCCATGTCCAAAAATAATTTGTACTATCATCGGATGAAATATTCTTTTTATAATTTTTGGTCCCGGTATGAATTCATGTTATGCGTGCTTTGCACGACATTATCCATCTATCCTGCCACTGCATAGTCATCCATCTTTATCGTAATTTCCTTCTTTAACATTTGGAATGATTTTGAAACTACAATATCTACTTGGTATTTCTGTGCACCCTTTTTTACATATTCATCTGCTCTCTTGTTTCTGCATATTCTGATATGAGTCTTAATCCAGTGTAATCTATTCCATTTGGTCTCTAACCTTTCTCAAGTTTTCTTTTATTTTCCAGATTTCTTTATTTTTGGTATTCGTGGATTGTATTGCCTGAAGAATTGACGTTGAGTCTGAGACTATAAATCATCTATAACAGCCCCTCATAATAATTAATTGCCATTTTTATTGCTAAAACTTCGGTTTGGTATTTTGTAACATAATTAGAAATACGAACTGTTTTTTATCTATATCGCTACTGTGTAAGTATACTACCATTGCCGCACCTCACTTTTATCATCTCTCGATCTGTAAGTGAATATTCAAATGTTACCATTCATAGTCGTTTTGTTTGAAAGCTGAAGGCTAGCCAATTCAGTGTGTGAATTTCAAGATTGTCTTGTTATTTCTCATATTCTTCCTTATCAAATATTTTGTCACCAATTTTTATATTTTGTTTTTTGACTTTCAATTTGAAATAGGTGTGCATTCCTATGGCTCGAAGATGATTATAATACAGGTAGGACCCCAGAAGATTATAATGGCAGCCCATTCTCGCTTCTCGAGATTAATTCTATAGTTACTACGAAAAATTCAAATGGTTACGCTGCTCCTCATTTGCTCTTCTTTTTGCATGTCCTCAGATCGAGTCCCGGAACTGCCGGAAAGTGTTATATGTTACCTTTTATGATTTTTTTTTTTTTAAATATTTTACTCCCGGCTATTTCTACAATTACTAAGAAATATTACAACCCTTACTCTTAATAAAATAAAAATTTATGGCAAATATCTAAAGAATTAATTTCGTTTTTAGATATCAAGATATTGCACATGCGCAGAAGTTTCTAATCTTTATAGCGTGCTTTGAGACCAGAGGTCCATTGTGTTTCTTGTTAGGAATGGTAAATTGTATACTGAATCATAGATCTCGTTGACTCTGGATGGATTTATAGCCTAATGGGTATAACGACAGTGAAATATTTGTGCTTTTATCGTTTTCTTAGTTCGAATCCCGGACTTGACTGAAAGCGTTGAGCGTTCTAACATTCTATTGCTATTTTATAGAAAAAAAAAAAAAAAAAAAAAAAACGAGATTCTATGTAGAGATAATGTATATAGGGTGGTTATAATTAAAGTGCAAGTGTTTGAAAGACTGTAAAAGAAAAACTACTTGGAGTATGTTGAAGAAATTTGATATATGTTATATTTACAACATGGGGAAATGAATTACACAATAAAAAAAAAATATCTCAACTTTTTGTCATAGGTGGCGTTTTTTCATGACAATATCTTATACATTTTATTATGATATTTTTCTTTGTTAAAATATGAAATGCTTCGTGTATTACAATATTTGTTCAATATAGGATCCTTCTAGTCTTATCAAAAGCTGTAGACGCAAGACAGCGTGATCCACAGTAGCACCTAATGTTTCCTGCTAAATTTCTAGGATATGTCTAGTAATGCAGCTTTTTAAAGCCCCAATAGAGTTAGGTTTGTCCTTGTAGACGCGATCTTTTAAATATCTTCACAGCCAGAAATCGCAAGGATTCAAATCACGTGAACGAGGTTGCCACGCATTTTGGAAAATCTGCTAACTATACGATCCTCACTAAAAGTTCGGTGAAGCAGTTGTGTAACACAATAAGCAATGCGAGGTGGTGCTCCATCTTCATGAATATTGTTGAATCAATGCAGCTTCTGTCTTACAAAGCAGGAATCATATCACTTTCTAAAATTTGAGTGTAACTAGTGCCTGTTAAAGTGCTGCGAACTGGCCCTGTTGGTGTATGATTTATGAAATTAAAAATGGACCAATAATAAAACCAGCAGTCATACTATATCAAACAGTAACAAACGTTGAATGCAAAAATTTCCCAAAAAACAGTATGCTGGTTGGATGAGCCCCATATCCTACAGTTATGGGTGATGAATTGTCCGGATAAAATGCGTTTCATCAGTCCACAAAATCTTTCGAATCCATGATTCGTCATCTTTTTTGGCAAGAATGAAGTTGGCATAGTCAATTCTTTGTAGTGATTGTCTGGTTGTAAGTGCTGCAAGATTTTAATTTTATGCGGATAGCGTCTTAAAATGTCGATACTTTGCGTACAGTCGCCCATGGTTTTGATAAAGTCCTTTCTACACTCCTAGTGCTTACAGGTAGCGGACCCATTAACCCTGAATCAGTTGCTTGCCTATTTTCTTACACAAGTTCCTGATTGACAGATCTTCTTTTAGTTCCAGGGAGAACTCCGAATTCTCCTGTAGTTTCAAAATTATTAATTATTTTCTTTAAGCCATCCATAGACATTGGTCCTTTTCTCAAATCTTTAAGACGGCGATATTCTTTCAAAGCAGCACTATAATTGATATTCTTTTGGTAAAAACATTTTACTAACAGAGCACAATCTATCTTTGACAAAAACATGGCTATAGCTCAAAGATACATGACTTATAACATCATAATGATTTTAGAATTGAAATTGTATTCATTTTGACATAGTACAGAGCAAAAACGTTTTAATCATCTAAAACGCCATCTATTGCAAAAAAATGAACTAAAAATTTTTATTATGTAACTCATTACCCCATGTTGTCAATATAACATATACCAAATTTCTTCAACATACTCCAAGTAATTTCTCTTTTACAATATTCAAACACTTGCACTTTAATTATAACCACTCTCTCTCTCTCTCTATATATATATTGTTTACGATATCAGGAGTCAAATTCAATAAAAGACAAAGTAGGGCCAGGAAGAAAAATGTGCACAATGTTTGTTGATGACAGAAGAATAAAAAGACCATGCCTCCAAGATAGAAGAAAGTCATCAGCGGCCATTAGAAGTCAATCGAATGGCGTTGGTATTTCTGTCACTTCAACATCAATCACAATATTCTTAGATTTTATACTAAGAGGCATAATTCCTCGAAAAAGCCTCATCACAATTTACAGCAGCGCCTAGAAAGATTATAGTGGGCAAAAGAATACATTAATTGGGCAGATGATCAGCGGTCACAAGTAGTATGGTGTGATGAAACTAAGGTATTGATATTCGGTAGTGATGGGCTAGAATAAGTAAAATGTAGAATGGGCGAAGAGTTACATCCCGACTGCATGCAGGCAACTGTGAAGAATTCGGTTAGTGGTATGATTTGGCCGTGAATGTCAGCAGACGGTATTGGTCGCCTTCATGTTATCGATAGGGCATTAAATGCAAGAAAATACATTGACACTATTCTAAAATCAAAAATTATTTTCCATCAGTGATCTCTTTCCCAACAATATATCATTCATTTTTCAAGAGGATTCAGCTCCTTGCCACACAGCTAAAGTAAAAAGTGGTTTGGTAGAAAGAGCATTGAATTATTATCATGGCCAGGAGACAATCCTGATTTCAATCCTATTGAAAACTTATGGCACCGTTTGAAAACTCCTGTATGAATGAGGAGTCCATCAAATAAAAGAGAACTAATTGGGGCTATAATTGTTTTCCTGTCGCATTATATAATAACGAGGGAAGAGCTTAAAATTCTTGTCAGCTCAATAAAACATCGATGTGAAACTGTAATAAAAAAAAAAGAAAGGCTACCCTACTAAGTACTGATAACTCAATGCAGTCATCAACATCTAATGTATCATCTACATAATTATTGCTTTTCAACTTTTTTGTATTGCAAATATTTGAATTGTCTTTTTTTATTAAAATTCGGTATTAAATTCTCTAAAATAATATACAAGATTGCATTTTGTATATTGTAAGATTTTCTATAAGCGTACAAAGTTAGAAAACATAACATTTTTCAAAAGTGTCCACAATATTAGCCACCACTATATGTACTAAATTCTATTTTTTATAAAACCATCTGAGGTTGGTCAAGTAAATTCCTCAAACACATTGAGACGCATGTTAGATAAATTTACCCTTTCACAGATGGGATCTTGGTCATAAAAGTAATTGCTATTTAATTTGAAGAAGTTTTTATGGTAGTAAAGACAACAGTATACAATACATTTCCATATTTGATTGGAACTAATTTAATTTTTAAAATTATGAGTAATAAAAATTAGAAAGGAAATACTTTTATCTAAAATGCAACTACCAAGTCTACTATTTTCCTTTAAGTTTTGTTTCTTTCCGTCATAATTATTGCGATAGATATTTTCTAAAATATTAATGTTACTTTTCTTAATAAATAAGCAATATTCAAGAAAACGTAGTAATTAATCCAAGAAAATCAACAGGAAAATAAATCCCAACTTACATGAAATTCATTGCTATTATTACACGAATAGTCATTGCTATTAATATATTATACAGACAAGTGACTTTTTATTGAGGTATATTATATCTATTTCCTTATGAAGAAATGTTTGATAATTTTAAATATTCAGAACAATGAAAGAATGGATGAATAAATTTCTTTTGGCTCAATTCTTTTGTGTTTCCATTGTCAAAAATCTATCTTAGCACAAGTAAACAATTTCTCAGAAGCTTTTTAAAAGAAGGGGGGGGGGTATCATTCAGTTTTATTAAATCGAAGCTGTACTTTCACATTTTATTTATATTTAAATGATAAATTTAGAGTAATTTAAAACTCAGAGCTAAAATACATTAATAAAAAGTTTCTTTTCATCTGATTAGTACTTCTGTTATGTACATTAAAATTTCAAATCAGAAAGAGCAGTTAAAATAAGAAGGGTGAAATCCGACTTTGAAATATTTTCATTAAGCTTGACAACAATTTTTCCAGTCTTTAGTTTTATATATTATCAGCTTTATATCCAAAAGATTTCATGATGACATTTGATAAAAATATTGAGAGAACTAAAGATGATAATGCTGATAAAATTATTACAATAGCACATAAAAAATCAACTTTTATAGTAATGCAGAAATGAAAGAAAGTATAATTAACAGTAATTTTTACTTTTTTTGATTAAAAAAAATTAAAGTAGTTAAGACATAACAGAATGTGCAAGATATTATTCATCAATTAAATCTGAGATTTTATTCCTCCAATTTTTATATGTTACATTTAGTTTAAAATTCTTATTATAAAGATTTACATCTCAAAGAAAATTAATTTAAAAATTAAAATTTTAACATAATTTTCATATTATGCTTTATGAAAATTCTACAGAAATAGAACTTAATTTAAAAACTTCCCTGAAAGTCTTATTTAAAAAAATTATATACCACTGTAATGCTGAATGAGTACAAAAATTATTCTGGAAGTATGAATTTAAATGGATCACAAAATGGTATTTAAAGTAAGCAAAATATTATACATAACCATTACAACTTTAGCCATTACATAAACTAAATGGGCACCAAAAAATTTAAATGGTAGGTACTAAATGAACAAAATTAGGTAAAAATTAAAAGAAATTGTAACAATTTTAAAAGACAGTATTTAAATTGTTATGCACACATATTATATGAACCTTATAAAATGAAAATGTCCAAAAAGCATCGTTATCATTGACAAAGTATGTGAATGATGGAAGTGATTAAGCGGTGGAAAATGTTTAAAATTTAAACAAAAATAAATGTCGAATTGTAACAAACTTTCTTTAATTTATCTGTAAAAAACCAACAAAAAAAATCAGAGACTAATATTACAAAAGTGGGATATATGTCACTAAAAGTCTAATATTTAAAATTTCAATACAATATAGAAATTATACAGTAATACATTCCAAAATTATGACAGAAAAATGTTATAAGCACTTTAGTGGGGTCTGTCATTTCCCCCCCCATAAGGATTTTTCAATGAATGTGGAACTGCTAAAAAAATAAAAACATTCAATTTTATATAGATAAATTTACTAATAATATAGAACTGCCAATTACATGAAAAAAAAAAGATAATATAATTATACAGAGAAACATGAAATTCTTATTTTTACAATTCACTTTTACTAATACTCTTTTTAATAATATCACTTCCAATGTGAATTTTATATTAAAGTAGAAACATATAGCTACGCAACACAGAGGAAAAACAATAAAAAACAATGTACTAAAATAGATGCATAGAATTACTTAATACATCCATAAAGTATAACATTCAAAATGTAGAAATGATTGGCTGAATATCTTATGTCAGTAAATTATTACTTGCTCGGTTTACTACATAGTGATCAATAATGGAATATTCCAAATAAAAGATTACTAAATTTAAATAGTTTCAACTTCTTTAAAGATGTACAACTCTTACTTTCCAGAAATTAAGAGCATATAAATGCAATTTCCTTTTCTTATATTGCATATTACATGTCTCCGATGAAAATGAGATATGCATCAGAATTAAAAAAATATTTCAGATACACCAGTCAATTTCCATTCAAGATCCTTATATTTTGTTCAATAAGAAACTTTGAGATTTAAGATACATATATTCAAGAAAAGCTCAACAGATTTAAAAATAACTCATGTCAAATAATGATAAAAATCACATGAACTTCAAATGAACCATGTGCAATTAGCAAAATTAGAAACAATTAACCACATTTTAATAATGTCAATGGAATTAATATATTTTTACATAATATAGTTTGACATATTTACAAATTATATATATAAGAAAGTAATTTATGATGAATAACTATGTGACAGCATATAGTATAAGAAGCATATAAATTGATTTTATAAAATCCATATTATCTATAATATTTTAAGCTATTAATTATGTCTAAAATGAATTACAAAATAGATAAATAACAAATCATCAAGGATATTTCATTATTACTGGATATTTTAATTGATGACAAAAACAAAGTAAAAAAAGTTAATAACCTGATCTATATATTAAAAGATCTTTCCATTTTAAGTACTAATAACGTCATTAAGTAAATGCAAAATTATCAGTGTCAGAGATATCTCAGAGTAAAAGATGGATGCATTTATAATTTGTACTAAAATTTGATCAGTCCAATATCCAAAGGATATTCAAACCAGATGGCCCTAAATTAACTCGTCCTAGCATTCCACATTCTTTGGTTTTCATGTAATGCAAAAAAATTATTAAAGCACAAAACATGTTGTTCCGACCTTTTGGCAATGTATAAAGTTCTTCTCCAATAACGACTTTGAAATGAGGAGGATTTGCACTAGATTGGTAAATATATGTTAAATCTTTTGCTAAGACTACTTTCTCAGGTATCTTTTTGAAGTACTTTGAAGAAAATGGTTTGCCATCGGGGAAATGAGGATCTGGAGGCAAGTGTGCATCAAAGTAACAACATAAAACATGCATCACTAGAGCAGAATCTGTCGGCAAATCATCACACCACTGCTTGTCTTCATAATTACCACCAGAATTCCACTTGAAATCTCCCATGCAACCACCATGTGCAAGATCTTTCAGACGCCTTACTAAATATTCTTGATTTGAATGCATGTCTACATAAGGCAAGACAGATGATAGAGTAGGTAAGTGCTGAGACTTAGTAGTTGCAATCTGATGCAGTGCAAATAAACTAACATTGCCAATCTGAAATTCCGGCAAACCAATCTCAATCAATGTTACATTAATATCATCAATTTCATTTACAAGCTTCACTAAAATTGTTTGACATATCCACTTACGCATACGTTCACACCACACAGTTAACATCTTTTCAGTTATCTTCAGTTTATGAAGTACATTATCCCCACAATGTATTTCAGATGAGTCATCTTCAGTTGTTTCTAAGTGAGGTAGTCGATAGGCTCGCTGATAACGACATTTGCTTAAGACAGACATTGGACTGTTATCAACAGTTGTCATTTTTGTCATAAAAGGTTTAGATTCTTCAAAAGATATTGATTTTCTTTTTTTGTCTTCCTCCTCATAAACTTTCAGATATTCTTCTAACTGTCTTTTATTTTTTATTGGACGATCAATAGATGATTCTAAGTCATCAGAATAGTTCAGTCTTCGAAGGAGAGACCTATCTCCAGCGGATAACTTGGGTGTGGATGCAAAGCTGACAGGCGAAGAAGCACGATAATAATTCCAAGATGAACTTGTTGTATCTAAATTAGGGGATCCACCAGATGTACTACTCCAGCTGCTATAAGAATAATTCAGGGGTGTAGTTGAAAAAGTTGGTGAACTGCTATTATCAAAGGAGTTGCGCCAAGACATAAACTGTAACCTCTCGGACTTCACAGAATCGGATACATTATCACAATGCTTCTTAACCTTGAAGCCAGGATCGTTTTCACTGATCCGAAAAAGCTTCTGTTGCTCAGGTGTTATAGGCATAGGTTTTGAAAACAATGACCAGAAGTACCATATTAAAGATATAGTAGCATTTATAGAAAAGAGGAGCAATAACAGAATTTCAACATACCATAATGATGATGAATATTTTACAAAATGAAACGTAATAATATTATTTTTCATTTCAACATATAACAATGATGCAACTGTGAAATAAAATAACGCCCAAGATAACGAGTGCTTTGAACGATTTAAGAAATATTTTCTTTTTAGAATATCCTGGCATACAGGACTTTGCCAATGAGTTTTCCATTCTAATTTTTGCCGATCATCTAACAGAAAAGACAATAAACTGTAATAAAACGAATAAACTGCTTGCATTATATAGCAGGTATTAACTGCTCTATATAGATAACAATATAGAGAACTAAGATACCATTTTAGCGTCACAGGTGAATCATACAATGAGCTAAGAAACTTTAAATACAAAGTTCGAACATAAGTTAAGGCCATTATCGAAATGTTATTATAACAAAAATATTAAAGACTCAAAATGGAAAATCCCACATAATAGCCATTTTCAAATATATTCCGCACTGACATTAACATCAGAAACTGTTGTTACTCTGATTCTTCAGATAAAAAAAAGTGGTTGGTTAGGAATTACAAAGATTATCACTGATTGGCTAAAAGAAAACACTCAAGAGTTTCTATAATTTCTACCAATAACAAGCCTTATTTATTTTCTCTTTCGTTTCTTCAGTTCAAATCTTTTCTCGTAAGCCTTTCTCCTCTAAATAATTGCATTAAAAATTCTTTCCATTTTATTATTTCCTTTTATAAATATAAAAATATTTTGTTGTGATGAAATAATTTATATATTCAACAAAATTTTCTTGAATATTATTTGTTTCTTGCGGGTCATCCATAATCGTTTCCATTATTGAAACATTTAACTGCAATTGAAATGAATTGACTGTGTGTTTAGAGTTTATTATGAATTAATTAAAGTGTATTGCGTAATTTTAAATGTGGCAAATGAAATGTGAAAAACACTATGATGCCTGTTTTTCCATAATTTGTTTTGTATATATATTTGTAATATTGACTGTTTCAACAAAAAATAAATAAAATATGCTTGAAGTCCCGAGCATGATTTAATTCAGTTGGGTTTGCATTTATGTTTAATTTTGTGTATATCGTCTGTTGAACTCTGCTGACATATGACAAGTGAGAAGTAAGGAGCTTTATCATTATAAGAAAAATTGCTTAAAACGCTTTATGAACTAATTAATAATTCTAATTCCAAATTCTATATAAATTTAATCGTAAATGAATTGTCATTTATATAGGTCAAACTAGGTGGATTTATTCTTATTTTAGTATTTTTTCCTCTTATTGCTTCTTACATTAATTTTTTTAAAAAAATCTGATGGTTAATTCATACAAATAATTTTTTTAAAATTTATGTAATGTTTATTTGTGTAAAAAACTTGCAAAATGTTTTTTCCATACATTTCCTTTTTTATTAAAATAATTCCTATATGTTGACAGAATAAGTTTTCTATTTCAGAATTCTATTAAGTATTTATAATTTTTCATTTATTGTAAAATGATGTTTGTTCTAAGTTCTGCATTTATACAAGTATTTTATATATCTATGTGATTGTTAAACTTATATTTTTACAGTACATTATATTATGCAATGAAGTATTTATATTAATATTATATAATTGTTATTGAATTTATAATTTCCTGCTTTTTGTCTTTTAAATATAATATAATTTCTTCCATTATATTCTGAAAGAGTATTTCTCAGATTATTGGATTATTATGTAAAAAGAAGCATTATATATATATATATATAAATGATAACATGTTTTGGTTCAAGTAGAGTGCAGGTTTAACAAGCAGTGAAGAGACTTTGTATCTTTAATTTCATTTTATTCTCTCTTTACCACCATCCAGGAAAGCATAATTATTTAGAATGCGGCGCAGGGCGGCAATAAAGTGGAAGACAACAGAGGGGCGACCAAAGGATCACTAGTTTTATATAACATAGGATTTCTGGCCAGGAGTCAATACACATGGTTACCTTTTCAAGGGCAACCGAGGATATCACTCTCTCTTAATACGTAGTACATTATTTTTACAGAGGAATTAATTAAACCGGAAGTGGAATTGGATCACGAAATAAGAGAATATTTTACTATGGTCTAAATTAAGAGTTTAAAATATCATTACATATATATATATATAATACTTATTATATATATTTATATATATATAAAGTATTAAATATATATTTAAGTATGCTCTTTTATAAAATGTCAATCGTAATGAGTATAATAAATATTTTACAAAAATTATATGGAATTATCTATGTACAATTATGTTCCCATTTTTTTTACTAAAAAAAAAAAAACTCAAGATTTATTCAGTTATGGATCTTTATATATTAATTACTTGCTAATGATTCATCACAAAAAAAAATGGCACAGATATCAAGTTTCATGTTTAAGATTTCGAATTACATGTCAGAAATTTTCTTTCTTTTATTTGTTTATTTTTTTTCAGCAATGGAAGAATCTGAGGGGAAGGATACATATGTTACCCAATTAAAAGAGGTGTTTGATAGCTGTGATACAAATGGGACTGGAGGTCTTAATGAAGATGAATTAAGAATCCTTTGTGAAAAATTGCATTTAGTTGATCATACTGATATTTTGATTCATCATCTTTTAAAAAGTGAAGCTGAAGTAAGTTTTTATATAAATTATATATACACTTTTAACTTCACTTTAAGTTGTTTTTTTTTCTGATTACAAAAGTTTTCATATGAAATTTGCTTTTCTGTCTTATATTTCTGACTTATATTACAATTAAAAGAAAGTAATAGCATTGTTAATTTCATTTTTTATTACTTGTTGTTTTTATAAATTCATAAAATGATTTATTAGTATAGATCAGGGTTGTCATATCACCGGCAGAACAGAGAAAACCAGGAAAACCCAGGGAATTTAAAAGTCATCTAGAAAAAAACGGACAGAAAAGAAAAGTGGGAAAATACAGGGAATTTTAATTTTCTTAGTTATTTTTTTCCCAGGTAAAAAATGTAGATCTCTAAAGATCACAAGAATATAAAATCATAGTCATAATTTCTAAAGATGAAACAATACCATTCGCGATTGTTAATGCGGAAATTAACCTCTTTTATTTCTCCTGGTTTTTTTTTTTTTTTGGTTTTTTTTCTATATTGATCATTCAAGTTTTGATTTGCCAGATAGTTGTTCTTTTTTCCATACAATTTCCCAATTGCTGCTAATGAATATGCACAAGACTTGTAATTGCTTGAAAGAATGGAATACATTTCTCTGGCAGGATTAGCAACATTCAATCTGCAGAAGCAACACAGGAGTATTTAGTCAATCTTACTTGAGTTTAATGAATGATTTGTTTATTATTTGAGGAACTGAGTTTATTCAAAGTAGATTTGAGATTTTTTTTTAAACATAGAGCTAATCAAAATCCTTATTTAATATAAATTGGGCAAATAAAAAAAATCAATCCTGATTTTGCTGAATGGGTTAGAGAACTTCCACAAAATCCATTGATTGTTTACTAGTCATTTTTGTGAGAAGATAATGAACCTAAGTAATATGGGAAAACAGGTACTTATTAGTCATGTCAAAAAAGGGAAACATACAAAACTGCATGCCATTTCAAAAAAAATAATTTAGACTTTGTATCTTAAAGGATTGTAGGAGAAGTTGATGTGGCAAGTCTGAAAATGTCAAATTTAATGTCCGAAAATAAACCGATTTCAAAGTTTTTAGTTCAAGAGCAATCATTTCAAGCTGAGTTTTTATATTGGTATTAAAACTTGTTGTGCTATATTCGCCTTATTAAAACGTGTGCCATATTTATCTTTTAATGCATTCAATGATATATATGAAATATTTTCACATACATTCACCGAAAGTGAAATAGCTAAAAAATGTACGTTGGGCCATATAGGAATGATTGTATCTTATTTGTTATGGATTAGGTCTCATTAGTTCCATAAAATTGGTGGCTGAAAAGGAAGTTGCAGTAATTGTTGCCCAAATACTTTAAATGGCAAAAATTAAAAAAATTAAAAAGTAATCTTGCTTTGTAATGTTTTTTGTTAAATAATCGTTAAATGATTTTTATCATGGCAACAAAAATGTTTTGTGTTTTATTTCACCTGAATTTCATTTTGCATGACTTAAAGTTCAAGAGCATGAGAAGTAATATATCCTCCTCTTAATATATAATTTTTTTTTAATTCTAGATAATAAATAAAGATAATTTTTGTTCTGCATATAAATATAAATAATATGCTATTTTGAACAATGTTAAATTGTTGCTTCCTTTCCTTGATTTTGCCACTCTTTAAAGTTGTTTCCATACTTTAAAGATGCTAGTTATATTCCATTATAACTAGCAGGAGTGCTATTCATGCATTTCCTTATATCTGGAATATACGTACACAGAAAAAACAAGAAAACACAGGGAATTTTTTTCGTGAATATATTGGCAACCCTGTAGCTTTATTAAAATTTTACAATTAATACTTCAATCATTTTCTGTCATTAAATTAATTTATTATTATTTTTTTTTATCAAAAAAATTCTTTAGTAGAATAGGTCACCAAATAACTTACTGAAACATTTTTGAAATGCATATTGTTTTTCTTTCTTTTTTTTAATAACTAGTTATTGTGCCATTTGTATGTCATATAATTTAAAATTATCATATAATCTAAAGAGAGAGAGAGAGAGAGAGAGAGAAAAAGAAATGCTTAACCTTAATGAAAATTTTCTTGTATATTAGTCTACATATCAAAAAAAAAAAAAAAAGAATGTCATACAGTTGATCCCCATTATTCAGAAGTGTAGTTTCATAGCTGGTCGTTAATCTAATAAATATACCCATTTTTTTTGCTATTGAAATTTATTTCATAATTACATGCTGAATTTTATTTTTATTCAAAAACTAATATATTTAATCCCAATTTATTTTAGTAATGGTTTTCCATTTGTTCAAAATGAGTATGAAAGAATGTTTGTTTTTGCATGTTCTAGTTAAATATTTGATAAAATAATTAAGAAATGACATACTAATGATGCTAGAGCTTTCAGAAGATCTTATCAAAAATTTTCTTTCATTAGAAGAGATTTCATTAATTTTTTTTTTTTTTTTGAAGAGTTTATGCTTATATGAAGATATTTTGTGAATTTATTATTTAGCTTTACAATTGTGTAGCTACATAAAAAAAAATTATTTTAAATTAAAAACAATGAAGTTCAGATCTCCCCTGCCCTATTAATAGTAATTAACAGATATGTTCCAGTTTACTCAATAAGTATCTTGTTATAATTTATCTGTAATCATTAGAATGCTAAATAAGATGTTAACTTCTCCGGGAACAATTTTTATGCGATTTTTTAGCTGATTTTAAAAAAAATGATTATATTAATATATTATTGACAGCAATTAAATGAAATTGAAAATATCAAAGGCATTCTCCAGAATTTTTATCTAGTGAATTAAAAACAAACAAATTTGTTTGTTTGAATGAGGGGGGGGGGGGGTTAGGGATTTTTAGCTACAAAGGCTGTCATCCCAAAAACAAACAAACTACATATAAATATTTATTTTTTGCAACTGATAAAAAATTTATTATTTAGCAATAGGATTTGGCAACATCTACTTTAATTGTTGAATTTCATGGTTTCATTTCCAAATATAAACAAATGAGGATGATTTGGTTTGGGCATTGTTTAGTTAAATATGAACTTATGCTATGTTTTTAAATGTTATCAAAACAATGAATCAGATTGAATTCAACTTGTATATGAATCAATTGGAAACGTTTTCAAATGCTTTCAGGGAAAAGGTGAAGCATTTGTTTGTTTGTATAACTGTGTATATAAAGAAATATTTCAAATCTGAATATCTCTTGTAAGATAGCTTGTACAGTGTACATACTGATTGTATTAATTTAAAAAAAATTCAAATCAACTGTTCAACAAATTTTTTAGACTCATGCTTACTGATTATATTATTGTATGTTGTTCATCTTAAAATTCCTTATTTATATCTTGTCTTATACATTTATACTATTCTTAGTTACTTTCATTTACATGTTGATTTTTTTTTCCATAAATATCATCATATATAAAAATAAGAATTTTTCAAAGTCAGTTTATTTTATTCGGTATTGAGTAAAGCACCAATATCAAAAGGAAATCTATTTTAGATTTTTGTTTAACTGTAAGATCATTTTTTTTTATGCTAGTTGTACTAAGATGTTTTTTCACAAATTCTTTATTAATCAATAATTTTTTTTCAGGATTCTCTTCATACACCTGAAAACTTCATCTTTTTTTTTTTTTTTTTTCACTTTTATAATCTTGAATTTCTTCTTTAATATTATTTGATTGTTATTGTTTAGTCCAAGTTTAGTTTTTGATTGTATTAATTAGTCCAAAATCTTTACCAAAGAAGTAAAAAAAAATAATTGACTTTTTTGAAGATACATATTTCTATTCTATTCTATGTTCATTTATATTCAAGTACTGAAAACAAATCAATTAAGATAAATCAAAAATGCATTATCCCTCTGTTTTTGCAGAGATTATGCTAGGATGGATAGTGCTCTCATTTCAGCAGGCAATGTCAGCATAGCTTGCTGATCCCCAGAAGGGATTTATTTGCATTCTGTGTAGTGATTAGTTAGTAAAGGAGGACCCTTTAGGCTAGACATGCATGTGTGCGTGTACTTGAAATATTTAAGGTTATTGAAAGTATATGTTAAAGCGTTTAATAGAGATTAGATTATGTATTGGCATATATTTTTTAATACCATCCACCAATTCAAGTTTTATAATATAGAGATAATTTTATTTATTGCTTCAGTTTTCCATTTTTTTTTAGGTGAAATTTGAGGATTTTAAGGAATGTTTTGTTGCCATTTTAACTCAAACCATTCCAAGTGGGGAAGATATATCTGAAGCAGAAAATAATGAAGAAGTAGCAGGTATAAATTTTCAAAAAGTGGTTCATTTTAAAAATAAAAGAAGATTTTTTTTAAAATTTTGTTTTATAAAATGCGCATTTATGTCTACGAAAAAAAAATACTGTGTTATATTGGCATAGGATTCAAGTCAAATGAAAATTTTTTTAGGAAAGCATTATATGTAAATAAATTATTAGAAGAATAGAAAAATAATTTAAAAAAAAAAGAGTTCATAATAAAAGAGAAATTAGTTTCCATGTTTTTATTTTAATGTGACAAAAATATGCAATATTTATCTCATTTTAGACCAAATTCAGAAAACATAATTGAATAAAATCTAATTTTTTAGTCAAATGCTGCTTCTTGCTGTTAATTATAATGATCTTTCTAATGATTAGCATTTTATTAGAAAATTCATGAGGTGTCCAGTTTGACTAGTCATTATTGAAAGTATCAAATTCTATGTTAACCTTAAAAAGTTTGCTGTGTAGTCATTGATAAATTTTTAATTGCCTTGTAAATTAGAGGAAAGTGCATATAAGTGCCAAATTGCTAAGTGTATTGGTGAACAAAAAATAAGTTACAGGGTAATTTTGGCACATGCTGCATTTTCCAGATTAGTTGCATTTATTTCATTTTCTATTTCTTTTTTTAATCCTGTTTTTAACTCGAATTTACTTAATAAATCTATACTAAGATTCAATGTCTATGTTAAGTCTATAATCTATACTAAGATATTTTAACTAATATTCCATTTTTATCATGCAATGATACTATGCTGAGACTTATTAATACCCTTTAACCTTTTAAATTAAAAATAAATTATTTACAAAAGTTTTATAAATAAAAAAAAATACTATTCAAAATACAAATAATTTTTTAAGTAATCTAAAGTAAGAACAAACTAAAATGCAATCAATCATGTAACCAAACTCAAAACTGAGAATCAATAACTCATGCACACAATTAAAATATGGAAACATCACTAACAAAATGTGTTCACCAAGTTTCCATTTTCGTATAGATATAGGGATTCATTGATTACCTTTGGTAGTTGGAATTTATGGATTAGCCTGATAATTCTTTTAAGTCATATATAGTGAACTATGTTCCTAAACAAAATATAAATTATCAGTTCATATTGATTCTTAGAAGGGAAATAAAAGGTTTTATTAGCTGCGTTATTAATAGTTCATTTACAGGACTATCAGTACCTCACAATATTCTTATCATAATTTTGCTATTGAAGTACATCCTAAACAAGGAAATTCTCTGTAAAGAGTGACATTTCCTAGATTTCCTGGATCTGTGAGCATGGTAAGTTTTATAGTTTAATAATAATATGTTCCAATTTGAAAAATGATGATGATCATAACTAATGAGTGTTTAAACAGATGCCTTGTGAAAAACTAAGCCTTATAAAATTTTTGGTCTATTTTCATATAAATAAATATTTTATAGATCATAAGGAAAATTTTATTTAATGTATGATTTTGTTAATAATAATATTTCAACGATCGGTTTATCTGCTATTGCATTAACTTGTTGACCTCGGAAAAAAAATTATACATTTCATATTGCTGCTAAAGGTTTTCATGTATTAAAATTTAGTATTACATGCATTGCTTTAGAAAGTAGTATGCAAATTTCACTTCACTTCATTGCATTTGTTTAATATTCAGAAGAAAAAGAAAGGGTTTTAATTAATATTCTATATACAGTTTTATCTTTCTGTAATTGGCACACTTGCTTATTGAATTATTTCCATTTATTTAATTTCTTTTCTTTGCCTAGAAGTGCCAGGAATCCTATTGTCTATCTTGGTGGTATTTCTTATGTTTTCCAGATTACACATCCCAATACTTGTGTCATTGGCGACATATACTAATATATTTTTTCAACTATTTAGATTATGTATAAGCATTAACATTATTTTTCAGAATAAAAATTTTGATATTTACTCTATTTTCATGCTACATTTTTTAAAACCATGTATCAAGTTTTCCATTAATCTCCGATTCATTGAGAGAATACTCTCAATGAAATTACTTTTGAAGCTTAAAATTTTTTATGTCTTTTATGAATACATTTCATATCACAAAATTGTAAAACAGAAAGTGCGAGAGGAAATGATGCAATCAGTTTTTAACATCTGCTTTTGAAAATATTCATTCATACTAGTGAATGAATTATATTAACCCTTAATTGGTTTTGATTGCACATAATATAGTGATCATTTGCTTTAGTCTTAAATGCCATTTTGGAGCTGTAACATTTGGTATTAATTTTTGATTACTTAATTATTTTTCTGGTTTGCAGATCGTGAAGTATCGCCTAAATTTACCTTAGGAAGGAAAAAATATGGACGTCGTTCTAGACCTGCATCGATAGCTGATGATGAGAGCTCTGTAGTATCTCCAATTTTAACTCCTCAAAGCTCATTTGACCAAGTTTCATCTGATGAGATTGCAGTGAAGATTCCTTCTGTGAGTGCTTAAATTCCACTTTTAAAAAAAAATAATTTTCTTCAAATTTGCTGAATTTTTTTTTATTACATAGTTATTTATTTTTTAAATTTATTGCTCTGTTTATTTTTTTCTCTCCTGTTTTATCACTTTTTGACAATTATTCCTTAGTCCTTAAATGTCTAATTTTTAAAGAATGGTGTATTTTATTTTCATTTCTTGAATAAATGATAGAAAATGTTTTCAAAATAATGAATTTAAGATTTCATTAGATATGCATTAGATAAGGACATTAGATCTGCATTTTTATTCTCATAATAGATTAGAAAACTTAAATTAATTATTCCTGAGTGGCAACATGCAGTATTTAGGAGTTAAAACAGTCATCTTCTCATTTCAAACAACATCAATCTCATTTATGAGATTTGAGTTTCAGTAAGGAGTCACTATTTTTAATTATTCAATGTTAATTAAGAAAACTTTATTTCACCTATCTTTAAAATGTTTTTATGTTTTATGGAAATACATAAAAACATTAATTTTTAAAAAAATTGGAAATTTTTTGATTGAATTAATGTTCAGATTGTAATTTGATCTGTCTTTAAAGAAAAGCGAATGTATGCCCTAATAAAACTTCACTATAAGTAAATGGGGGAAAGAAAAAAAAAAGATTTTTTGTAGCAATTCGGAATACAGTTTTAGATGAAGATAAAAGTAATAGAAGGAGTAATGTTTTCAATCCAAACTTTAAATATTGAATGTGTAAGGATATTCTTTTTTAAAAAATAGAGTAGTTTGATACATAGACTATTTTAAATTCACATCAATTATAGCTGGGGTATTCTTTTAACAAGTACATTTATACTTGCATAAAAATGTGTTGTATTGTTAACCATTCTTTTTATGATTTTTTTTTTAATAAATCAGGGTGATATGATTCATACTCTAGATTATAGGAAAAATGTTTTAAAAAATCCTTGTATAAATATATAATATAGAATAATTAAAAAACAGTATGATGGAGATATCCATCATCGTGCAAATTTGCATGTTGTGTTCAGCACAAAATCTTCAATGTTCCTCTCTTCTAAATTGCTCCATTTATTATCGCTTTTATTAGAAAAAAAATTCTCAGATTAGTTATAAAAAATATTCAAAAAATTGCATGTTTCTTGCAACCACATTGTTTTTTGTTTGACATTTTATGACAATTTTTTTTTTGACAGCTATGTTCCTTATTATGGAATAGTCGTGAAAAAAGTTGACAATTTATAGTACACCTGTTTAGAGTAAAATTTTTTGTTCACTAAATGTTATGATCAAATCAGGCAAAGAAGGGTTGATCATAAAAATTCTATAGTTTCATTTTGTGTGAAAAAAAAATCTTTATTCATAATTTCTATAATTGTACAGGTTGAAAATGCACCTGGGAAACGTCCTATGAGTCCAAATGTATCACAACAGCCACCAACTAAATCTGGACGAATGACAGATGATAAATTGATTGCTTCCCAGGATTCCAGTAGTTCTGTACTACAAGTATCTGACTCTGATACAGATTTAAATCAATCATTTGATAACAATCCTGTGCAATACTTGCAAGAAACATGGAAAAAACTTAATATTGGACAGAATGGATATCTAAATGTGGAGGAACTGGCTCTTGTGTGCGAGCACATTGGAATGGATATGACAGAAGAGGTTGGTGTATTTTAATAAAATATTGTTTTATATTAACTTTTTCAGAAACTAAAAGTAATTCTTGTTTTTATTAAATGTCTTAATTTTCCCTTTTTTAATACAATTTTCTGAAAAGTATTCTACATTTTCAAAATTGGTTTTTTACATATATCATATCAAAATAAAGTCTAAATAGTAAATGAGTGTCAATGGTTTTGATATTCCTGAAACGGGAAGATATGCTCTTCTAAATGGACTGTTATCCTGTTAACAGTATCTCAGATTTGACTGTCACAGACTGATGAAATATCTTGTACATTGGCAGATTGTTTAAAAAATAATAATAAATGTATATATTATTTGCTGTAGACTTCAGATGTGAATATATAACATTTGGAATTTTGCTTCCTTGTAATGGTTTTTTCTTCTATTTATAATGTTAGCAAACACTTAAATCAAAACTTATCATTGAAATCAGTTTTAAACAAATAGTGATCCACTAATAATAATAATTTAAAAAAAAAAAAGACGGATGAAATACAAAATAAAAAATACAGAAAGAAAATATTTGCAATAATCAACAATTCTAATCTGTGAAAAGAGAATGTAATGAATTCGTTTGATTGTTAAATAATAAATTAATTAATTTAATGCATTAATTTTTAAATAATAAATTAATAATTAAATATTGAATAATAATAATTGCATATCCGAATTCATGGACCTTTGCTATTTATTCATGCTTAGATTTATTCACATGCTGATGAAACAATCAATCTAAACATTTAAAAAAAAAACTATTTCAGTTGCTTGATACCCAAATAGATATTGGAATTTCACATCCAATAATAATGACACAGGTGAAAAAAAAATGGAGGTACTTTTGACTCTGCCTAGCATTACAGACAGCAGTGAACGTTTATGTATATTGATAGTTAATTTTTTTATTAGTAGCTATAAAATTTCTTTGAAATTGTAATTTTGTAATAAGATTTCCCTGGTTTATTATACTATTCTTAAAATAGTTAAATGAAAATAATTGGATCATATTAGTTTTTAATTTTTAATCTTTATCTACTAGGAATTGCAATTGTTTTTATGTTGTACTACACAAAATAAGTATATTCTACTAAAAGGGCAATGTAGAAAATTGCCAATAAATGTCTTTTGCTTTCTTTCTTTTCGTTTCTTTCTTTCTTTTTTTTTCTTTTTGCAAACAATTTTGGTGTTGCCTTATGAGTATTTTTCTATCATTCCTTTGAAAAAAAAATTATATAACATTTTTATGAAAGATATTAATTTAGAACTGTAAAAAACGAACATGATTATTTTGATTTTTTTTCAAAGAGTACATTTTTTTAAGAATGTGAAAATTGTGTATTATTTTCTGCACATTCCATATTTTTCATTTTCCAAGATTTAACTTTTTAGATTTTTCATTCTGTTTAAGAAAAGTGCTTTTTGTACTTCCCTATTAATTGATATAGAATTAGAAGCATGGCTTGTTTGCCAAAATATTTTATATATAATTTAATAGGGCACATCTATATGATTAATTGAAATTTAGGAATATTTTACTGATTCTTTTTTAGAATTGTTAGTGATGTGTGCATGTGGTACTAGACAAAATAATAATTTGCCAATTATCTTTAAATTTTTCTTGTTAAATTATATCATATAAACACTATTCATTGTAATATAGGCTTTAATTTTTTTCCTCTCCAATGAAAATCTCACATTTTAATAATGTCTTAGTAAAAATGACACCAATTTCTTTGGTTATTTTGATGCTCATAACATTCATTGCAAATCCATTATAATGAAAGTTTTATCCTCAGTCTTTAAAATCAAGCTAATTGTCATTGATGCGGGGTCAAGTTGACTGGTTATTTTTTGACAGTTGTAACTCTGTCCAATTAGTATGTTGTGAATGACAGATATTGAATATTAGAGAAAAGGTTACCATCAAAGAAGGTTCTAAAAAGTTTTTAACTGCTCTATTTAGTCTTTGTCATTTCTTTAATTTTACTCTATTAACCAAAATTTTGACTAACATATATAAACCCTAAATGTTTTTGACAAAATAATCATGACCATTGTGGGTCCATTGTCTAAATTGTGACATGCCTTTTTAGACAGTTCTTACTTTATTTTTCAGATCATGTCTGATAAACATTATTTTTGAAAATAATTTAATCATTTCTGGGTTGATGGTTTTAAAGTGAATATAAATACATAGTCGAAGTAAAACTGATGCTGTTATCTGTTGCATTTATTAGACAAGTAGTTTTAAAAACAAATTTTTGACTAATACATCATTAAAAGTGGAAAGCTCTTAAATGATAGCTTCATTGAGAAATTACTATTTTTGAAAGAATTAAGCTTTATTATTTTTATTTTTTTTACAGTTAGTATGAATATGTGCTAATGTTAGTTACCACATATTTTCAAAATTATAGGTTGTCTCATGATTAGTTCGTACTTGAATATGGATATTGTATAGGACTTTGATCTAATTGAAGCTAGGCAGGGACTTTAAAACATTGACTTTAAAATTCTTTTTTAAATATTCAATTTCAGAAATATTGTTTTTAATTTTTACCTTGAAATCACTTATTGTAGTGTTAAAACATATTTGCAAACTATAGGAAATTAGTAAGGACCTCTACAATGAGGAATTTTCTTTAGTGATATTTGAGCAGACTAATGAAGGAAATAAAAGGTTTTGAATTACTTATGCATTTTGAGATATAGATGTTTATGGCATCCCCCCCCCCCCCAGCTATGCTGTTCAAAATTATCATTCACTCTGTTTTATTTTTCATGTGTGTGTGTGTTTACTACTGTAATTCTGTTTATTTTGCAAATTTATGATTTTATATTTCACTAACAAGATTTTCGCTTTACTTCTGTTACAAATTGAACATGCATTGTTCTTTTCACTCTACTATGTTCTTGGGCATACCTTGAAGTAAAACTATGGAATATACTTAAGGAAAATTTTAGGAGTAAAGAGAAATAAAGACTAATAAAGAGAGTTCATAAAACTAAGATGATTTCAAAGGAATCCTTCTTTCCAAACTGGAAAACTCTACTTATACACATGAATGCAAGTGCAATTTAATTTATATTTTATTTATGTATTCATTTTTGTATTTTATTATTTCTAAGACACAAAAGTGCATTTTGATGAAAAATCAATTATTTCAGGTGGTTTCACAGCTTTTTGAGAAGTTAGATTGTGATCAAGATGGCCAGATAAGTTTTGATGAATTTTTGCAAGGACTTTTCCAACATGGTGATCCTCAAAATTGTGATTCCCCTGTAATAAAATCAAATCCATCCAAATCAATTTATAACGATGGGTCCAGAGATGATCATCAAATCACAAACTCTTCTGTGTCTGGAATATTTTCTTGTATTGATCCTGACAATACTGGGTAAGTAAAGTGTAAATACTTATTCAAAATACTTCAACCTTAAAATAAGTTTTAAAAAACTGGCTTGGAATCATTGATTATGTATTAAAATTAGTTACCAATTCATTAACATAATTAAATAACTTTAATTATGGGAATTTGACTGTTAAATTGTTCACAAATTTTATGCTATCAAAAATCATACATATACTATAGGGCTTATTAATAAGTTGTTTAATGGAGAATCCAAATTAACATTTTTCTGAGACGATTGGTAGAATCCTGTTTCAAGATGCAACAAAATGCATAATTTAGCAGTAATATGATAGAATTTAACAAAACATTATAATCATTTTCATTTATTAATGCATTTATAATATCAAATGATGATAATAAATTTTACTAATTAAATTATTTTGAATAACAGAACAATATTTAATTACTATTGTGGCAGTTTTTACAATAATCATTCTTGAGTAATCATGAGTAAACTTATATTCATGTATACTTATGTTTCTATTATATTTCCAAACAATGAATTACACATTATGTGGAACAAGAACAACATATCTAATTTTTAAAACTTTTTGTAAAAATGTTTATCATTCAAATTTTCTTGTTTGCTTCACAAGATAAGTCGCTGGGTTTTTTTTAGATGGTAGTTGGCATCATAATTTTTCAGGGTTTCTTTGTAATATTACCAAGCAAAACTTCTTATTTTCCCCCCTCCAAATGACTTTAGACCAATTCAGTGACAACTTTGCAGAAGATTTGTCTATCAACAAGTGTCACTTGTTCAAATGGCCAATGATTAGCGTAAACTTAAGAAATTTAAATTTTCATAACACACTGAATTTTAATTACAGCATTGCCAAACTTTTTTTAAAGAAAAGATGTTAGTGTGTCAAGAATATTATGTTAATAGAACATATGGACTGTATAAAAATTTAGATTTCTTTTTCAACTACATTTATTGATTCAACCTAAGATATAATCCTCTACATCCTTTCAAGTATTTTTCCAATGAAAGTATTTGCCTATATCTAACAGTGTAGGAATTAGCTATTGGGCATGAATTGAATGCTTAAAATATAATTCATGTCACAATTTGTTCCATTTGTAAATTAATTAGCTTTATTGTGTTGAGAACTGAAAAAAAAGAATAGCATTGTTTTTGAGATCAGAAACGAAAGATGATGTATTGAATGTCCAGTGTAGTAAAGCATTGTATAATACCTGGAATATTATAAGGGCATTTTAAATATATGGATGAATAATAATGGATTAGGACAATGATAAAATGATGTACTAATGACCATGTTTAAAGAACTTCATTTATAATTTATTAGTAATTATATTTGTTTAGATTTTATATGAAATTACATGAAATAAATTAAAGTGGCATTTATTTGTTAAACATATAATTTGAATTTTGAAACAGATGGATACAATTTCCACTTCATAACAATCATTGAAATATCTTGATATTGAAAATATATTTGAGGAAAATATCCAAGAATTATAATATAAGATCTCTATAATTACAAAAATTTCTAATTTACTTTTGATTTTGATATCATTGTGTATTTTTTAATTTTGAAATTAATCAATAAAATTATTTTATACTGGTAATTTTTTGCCTGAAAATTACTAATTTACAAATTTACTGATGTTTCTAACACAACATAATGTATTTTAAATTGTTAATCTCTTGTGTAATTCTTAAATAAATTTTCAATAAAAAAATTGACACATTTTAAAATTTGATTTAAATAAAAAATCATTATTGTAATTTGATTATTTTCATTGAATATTTTATGGCGATTTAATTATAGTTTTAGCAGAATTATAACTTATAATTAATACTATTTTGATATTTGATTTATGCTTATGTAAAGGAATAACGAGACATTTTTTTCATTCTTTTTACATTTTAATAAAATTTTAAGAATTTAGAACTTTTAATTCCATTTTTTCATGTGGCTCAATATTTTGTCTATATTTTTAAAGTAGCAATTTTATATGAATTTTGTTTACTTAGTTTCATTTTACAATTTCAAAATAAGTTGCTCTAATAAGATGGAATTGTATTATTTTCATATAGCAGTGAGTAAGAATTTATATGGCACTAAACTTTGTAGGCAAATTTTGCTGCAATTAAAATATTCTCCAAAATAAATCTTAGAAATTCAAAATGTGTTTGGAAGTGTTTGCCAAAATTGTTATTGCAGAATTTATCCTTCTGTTTGATTTTGGTCATTCCTTTGTTTGGACTCTGTTGCATCAAAATTTCCTTTTTTTTAAATTAGTTTTATTGTTATTATTATTATTATTACCAGCCATATTACTGGTTGCATTCAGTAATTGAAATGCAGTATTCAGGAGCAGTTAAAAAGAAAAAGACAACTGTAAAAGTTTTTTTTTTTTTTTAATGATGCATTTTAAGAAAAATTGTTAACTATTAAAAAAATCTTTATATAAGACAGTACAGAACACACAATAAATACTCTTTATTTGAATTTGTACTTTTAATTATCATCTAAAATTTATATTTAGATATTTTTTTCTTTTACTGTTTGTTTCAAATTTTTTTAAACTTTTGTAGTTATTCTAGTAGTTAAAAATTTTGAAAATAATAATAGAAATTCATTTTAAAGAGAGAGAGAGAGAGAAAAGGTTTTTAAAAAATTGTTGTCATTATTACTATTTTATTTAAAATGTAATTAAAAAAAAAGGTTTTGCACTTGTTATAAACAACAGTTTTAAAAATCATTTAATGTTAATCTCTACTAACAATAAAACATAATGTTTCTGCATTCTAGACTGTTTGATCTAGAATTACTAACTTAACTCATATATTCTTGGAGGGTGGAAACATGCATCTTTGAGCGAAAAAGTACTTTAAGCATATTTTACATTGTCGAAGTGAAACACAAATCATATTCATTTTTGCTATTTATATTTAATTCTGATGGCTTTTTTTTTCCATTGATGATCAAGATATGAAGATTATGCTTATTTTACCATGCTGAGTTCGTTTAAGTGTGCGATATGGTATTGTAATAATTTTTTTTTTAAAGATTTTGCTTATTTATAAATGAGATTTAACTTTAAAATCAAACAATTGTGAAAAATTTTCAATGTTCGCTTTTTTTTTTTAAATATTATTACTCTATTCTTTGATATTATTGGATGCATATAGGACAAAAATTAGGGAAATGCATAGCCTAATGAACAGAGCAGATTAAGGCTTCTAAAATAGTATGAGTTTTATGTAAATGAAAATTTGAAATTTAATTATATTTTACTGTGGAAGTCATTAAGCTATAGTTACACAAAATATTTCATTGAAGTATTAATCTCAGCAAACAACCACCATTCAGATGAGTGGTAGAATTCTGATTATTGGTAACAGTTTGACACAACTGATATTGTTTTGGATAGAAAACTAGTTTTTGAAATGTTAAAGTGAGAACTGGCTCTAAAATGGTTGCTTAATCATTCTTTATACCACCATTTTCCTCTTTCCCTTTAAAAAAATGCATTATTATTTATTTTTATGCTTCACTTTAACAGTAGCATACTCAGAATGTTCAAAATAATGAAATATTTCATTTATTAACTATAAAAATTAACATTTGATTAGGCATAAGTCATTCTTGATTTTTTTTTTACCCTTTTGTTCAGTTAAACTTTTAAATGGGAAAGCATTAGAAAGAATTCTCAACCCTCAGAAGAAAACTTTTTAAGCATTAGAAAGAATTATCATTTGTGCATTCACAAATTCTTACTTTATTATTTTGGATGCACTTCACATCAACGTATTCAAGGTTTATTCAGTGTTCAAAGTTAGTTCTTTTAAATGTTTATTTATTCATTTCATAAAATTTATTATATACTTGATAAAATACTTCATTTATTCTAGGCTATAGTTACCTGGCTTGGGAGGAGAAAAAAAGAAAGTTTTAAATATTAAATAAACCTACAATATAAGAGATCAAGCTTTAAGATAGCCTAGTTAGATCAAGAATAAAATTTATTCTTTTATAACATGTATTTGTTGAAGGAAAAATTTTAATTTTTTAATTTGAAAGAAATTTTTGGTACTCCACTAAAATAAAACTTACAAAAGAGGGAATACTCAGTAAAATTTTCAGATGCTGATGAATACCTTTCTTATCAGTTCGAATTTGAGTTGGAAAACAAATCCTATTCTAAAAATGTTATTTTCCATTTTCAGGAAAAAAAATGATGAAAATTTAATTTGGGGGTGGAGGGGAGGACTCTGTAATCACTAATTCTTAAAACATTAAAAAAACATAGGGTGCGAGTGTAAGAATGCTTGATTTGAGTGATCGGGAAAATACCTGCAGACACATTAATTAAGACAGATTGACTCCCAGTTTGATTTTCTCTTCCTTTTCCTGAAAATCGGTCCTTATAAAATTATCTGAAATCGTCAAACAACACTTTTGAAAAAGGACTTTCAAATAAATATAGGTAAAATGTGCTTTATCTCAGATATTTATCTTTGATCCCCCCCTATCCCCCCGAAGTTAGCGTTTTCGGAAGGTAATACATATATCTAAATGAAATTTTCTCTTGACATTTTTTTCTGTGTAATACGTACTTAAGAGAAATTCCGAAAATTTTCTTAAAATTAAAAATGCTTTTCGTATTTGTATCTTTTTAAAACTTATTTCTGGCTTAATTAAGTTACTTTAACTTTGGATGGCTATATGTATTTAGCTTTTTATCGTTTTTATTAATTCTTTATTTAATTAAATTTATATTTTATAGCTTTTAAAATTCTATTTATAGTTTTTATAATTTTTTAAAACTCTTATAATTTTTTTTTATTTAAACCTTTCTTCTAATATTAAAAGTCTTTTATTTAAATGTGAAACGCCGATGTTTCTTCCCTCTTATCCAGATCTGATACCCGGGAGAAAATTTAGAAACACAATAATTGAAAGCAATAGAATTGATGCAATGCAATCTTTTTCTGCTGAACTGTTGATCGCAGTAATTAAAGGTAGATCTCGTTATTCCCCAGCCGATAAAGTGCTTGCTGTGATCTTGGAAACGAAGTTTGAACTTGAGAAATATTCAATTTTTGTTTTGCAAGATTGTAATTGAAATTTGGGTATTGTGGCATTAGGTGAGTTGCCGCTTGAAAAAATGTCAGTTTGACGACCGTACCATAAGGTACCGTCATCATGTGTCAGTTATAAATGATGACTGACTGAGAATTGAAAGGATTCGCTGTGACAACCTGATGTGTTTACAGAAATGTGACAACAGCAGAAAATGTGACCAAATTGAAAAACTTTGGTTCTGAATTGCCCTGTTATCATATATGCATTTAAATATTTTTTTTTAATGTTAATACTGAGTTTTATTATTCAGATGGCAACACTAATCAATATTAACACAACGGTATTGAGACCTAAAATATTGTTTATGCGTATTGATGCATTGGAAGAATTAGAATTAAGAAAGAAATAAGGAAATGCCATCTTTTCTAATAATCAAACCTTCATTTCTTTTTAAAAGCACTTATTAATATTATTTATGATTGCAGCATATTTATGCAAAAGAACAGATATGGGCTGGAATGAAATATCTATGTGTTCATTTGATTAATGCAAGAATGATTAATTGAACTGAAATTTATCAAAACATGGCTACTTTATTTCTAATTTTCACTAATTATGAAAATTTATTTAACAAACTAAGAAGATTACAACTTCAAAGCGCTCTCTTCAACTCGTGCGCTTTCAGAGTATAAAAAAAGAACAAGTATTAGCTGCAAACTTCAACAACAGTGGGCTGCACGTTTCTCATTGGTTTGCTTCAACGTTCGGTGACAGAACCCGTAATAAAATAACATAAAAACGATTCCACTTGCAAAACTAGAAAATACTGCTACGAGGGCCGGTATGTGATACCAGACGCCAGGGTCATTTCTTAAAAACCAGAGTGTCATAAGGGCACAGTTTTCAGCAAAGACTATGGCGTAGTACGCCGAGTACTTGTATCGGGTGGGCTCTGCCTTGACGTTTAGGTAATATATCACATAGGCGACTCCTACGACCATGTTGCACATATACTCTTTGCACTGGTGTAGGTCCCCGTTCTTGCGGCAGAAACGGGTCTGCTGATGCATGACCCAGATGGTCATGACGCCCCAATGTCCGATGCAGAAGGGGAAGAGCCAGAAGTGGTATTCCTTGGTGAAGAGGGCCAAAGTGCAGGCGCGCGAACCGATAGTGCAGAAATGCCACAGGAACTGCAGCGCCTTGCCCACACTGTTCGCCTTCTTCTTGCCCAGCATGGTGCGGTGGAGGGTGCTGTTGTAAGAGGTGATGGACCAGGCGAGTTGGAAGAGAGATGAGGCTGCGCACGCTCCTTGTATAAAAACTGGAAAAACAAATGGGCTCGGATCATCGAACATAAAAGCAGCCTGACTTGGACGAGTCTATTTTAATGTAAGTCGTGCTTTTAATTCCTGCCCTTTCTCCGGCTTTTTTTCCTTCAGAGTTCTTATTTACGGATTTGCTTCTGATAATTATTAGGCATTAAATACTTAAATAATTGGAACAGCTTTGATATACGGTCATTTTCGCAAGAAATAATTAATTGCCAAATTTCAGCAAAATGGCCGAATGTGGCGCGAACGGCAACAATAGCTTTTCAATCGTCATTCCAAACAAAGCGCTATCGAAAAATTGCCAACCTCGCAAGGCCCCAAATGATTGTATATCAAAGCTTAGTCCCAAAATTAAATGATGGAAGCTCTCAGAACTGAATGCTAAGGAAATAGTTCTTGAGTCTGAATGCATATTGTGGGATTTAAAATATCATGAAATAACAAGGAAAGGTAGGCATGTATTTCACTAAAAAAAGTATTCATTAACTGAAGTTTTATATTTTATTGTGTTTGAAGGATACTATTTTTATGACAAGTATATAAAAACAAAATCATTATTGTTAGCCAAATGAGAGTTTGGAATGTTTAACTTGGTAACTTTTTTCTTATATCTTTCATATCTGTTTAAGAAATTTTTAAAACTGTGTGAATTTTTGTCTATTGTGGGGATAATAAATTAAAACCGTGAAAAATAATTTCACTGACAATTCATAAATAATACCAGCAAATTTTTAGAAGTAAAATTGTTTAGATTTCGAATACGTTTAGATTGTTAGAATTGTGTAAAATGTTTTAGATTTCACAAAATACATTTTGTGCAATGCAAAAGTGTTATAACAGAACATTGGTTAGAAATTTTAAAATATAAATTGATATATATAAAAAATTGGAATAGTTAAACACATTTCGTTGCCTCTCCCAAAAGCAGTATTTAAGGAAGCCGTCAAATAAATGTTCGAACCAAGTTGTTTAATGTAAGAAATAGTTGCACTTAATGCAGTGGAAGCAAGCAATCGTTGATTTATTCATTTTTTAATTTTGTGGCAACCAGAAATCACAAAATAGTAAAAAGTAACTTATGTTTTAAAAGTATTTTCATGTTTCAAATTTTCGATTTAAACTCTGTTTTAATTAGTAAGAAAGATTTTTGGTTAAAGGGTGGGTGTTGAACTTGGCGTCATTATGAAAGATTTCAATTTCGAAATCAGATTCATCAGAAGATTTGCCTTGAATAATGGCCTTGTTCGTTTTCTGTCGAACACAAAATACCATGAATCTTTATCACAATCAATAGTTTATCAAGATTATTTCTTCGTAGCACAAAAAATGTTCTGCCAATTTTAGACTTATATTGCCTTTCTAAACGAAATGCTGATCTTTAAACAATGAGGATTGAAGAATTTTATTTGAAGAGGTTTTTTAGATTAATCCACTCCTCTTAACTTTACAAGTACGTTAATCATTAAATTAAATGCTTATATTTTTATTTTTAACAAAACCTTATCGTCAGAAGCAGACTGTGCTATTGTTAATTTGTATTTAAACCTCCCCTATTGGCAATGAGTTTCGATCATTTTAGCCATTTTCAAAGAATGGGGATCAATGAAGTACCGCCATTTTTATTTCTTCGATCTTCACATCCAAAGTTTTATCTTTTTGTTTATATTTATTATTATTTGCATATTTTAAGTAGTATAATGTTGAAATACGAGATGCATTTAACATTTAGAGTGAATTTCCTTTCTAAATTGAGAATTATTGTCTAGAATCGACGTGATTAATATCTGTACTGTTTTATTTCCATAAGCATGGGAAAAGTACAATCTTTGCGATGAGAACCATTAGCTTGAAATCTTGTAGGAGAAAATAATAAGTACAAAATTTAATATGTTATGAGTATTTCTTTATTTAAAAAATGTAAGAATGCTTTGTAAATAAATAGTAAAAAGAGACATATGTGATTTGAGATATCTCAACACCTTACACAAGATATCACCCATAATGAAGAGTTAAATAACTCAAGAAATGGAATACTGTACTCAAGTCTAATTTTCTTTTTAGAGAGCAATGAATGTGGAGTGTGTGCTGTATTGTGAACTTGTATAAATTCGCTAAAAAAGTACTGTTGAAATTTAGGTCATATTCTGCATTTGTTAACTTAATTCTTTAAAAATTGCAAATATTCCCAATCACATTGAATTCTATCAAATTTTTTCGTTAGAAAAACTTCTTTAATTAACTTGATAATTTTTGCTACTATCCTCGAGGCTTTTTGAGGTCACGTAACCCCCACCCCTGGAATTTGTTCCGCGAGTTTGAAAGAAGTCCATATTAATAGAGAGAGAAAGCTACCTATGACTTGGCTATCTCTGTCTGTCCTCTGGGCCAGCGTGTAGAGCTGTAGGATTAGCTGGGGTGCTGATTCTAAAAAACTGTGTAACAGGCAGAGGGTGGCGGTCTGCTTGTCTTCTTTGATGGTCATCTGGAGTATCGCGTTCTTCCTCTTGCGAGCCTCCATCACGCTCCGGTGATCGCGGTCTTCTAGATGATCTTTGCACAGGCACTTGAACAGCAAGTAGAGATACCTGCGGAGAAAGGTTCAGCTTAAATGTTTATTTCTGCGAATTCTAATTTTATGCATGAATAAATAATGAAAGGCAATAACAGCTGTTTGGAAGAAAAGTATTTGACGAATGACTTCGGTTTTCGTAATATAAAAGTGTTAAACCACAGATATGGACACAATTATTAATCAGTTATTTGGACGTAGATGGCTCCGTAATGCTAAGAAATTCATCTGTTGATTCATGATTCTGCTGCAAAATTTCTTCTCGTTAGTTACTTTATTAGCTTTATTTTCTATTTATTGTACTGTTATTCCTCTTTCGATGCTATTATATCCAAAATTAGTGTTGCTTTTTCAACTGAGTTATCGAGTTTGTAGTTTTTTTGCCCATTTTCGGTCTGGTTGCATTGTTCTTAGATATACAAAATTCATACATATTAGATCTGTGATTTGTGTTAAAACAATCCCTGACCGATTTACGCAGCCAGTAAGCGCCACCAAATAAATAAAAAACACTAATTATTTTAAAGATATTTCCTTATTTCCATAACGACCTTTCTACAGTACTTGAAAAGCGCCATCTTTTGGTACAAATTTAAACTATTACTATTATTATTGCAGTTTCCTTTTCCCCTTGGCTGATGTACCATATAAACAAGTTTGAAAGGAATACGTTAACCAGAACTGTTCTACATAAGTTTGTGCAGGCCCACTTTAATTATAACCACTTCGTTGTTTGTTTTTTTTGCAATAGTCCTGGTATTTAATCGGTCTATTTCTCTTACAGGGAGTCGTGAGAACTTTTGTGAAAACAGCTCTTGCCCTACAGTGTAGAGCTGGATCACATTTAGTTTTAACTTACAGGGAGAATTGGGTTGTGAGTCGATCTTTTCACTAATGATCTTCTAAATTTTACGATCTGGCCCTTGCAGTTTTGGATTTTGAGTTTTTAGTTAAGCTGTTGTAGCTGGATTTGAAGTTAAGATTTGCTGCCATCATTGAAAGAAATGTTTCCCATTTCCATTAAAACTGTGATGACTCGTCTAGCAGCGATGATATTGAATGACGAGTTTTGTAAACTAATAATTAATCAGATATTATATTTCCGGAGAAAGTGCTATCTCGCTGTTGATAGAAGCTGTACATTTTTCTGACTATTTAAGTTGATTACATGCCAAAAAAAAAAAAGTTTTGCATCTGTTTGTTCCATTATTCTGGATACTTTAAAGCCAGCCAAAGTTTTTGAAACCAACAGTTTATTCTTTAATCTTAATGTAACAAAATTTTCAACCATTCTTATTAAAAAGACTTCTAATTATAGCTGGCAGAAAAGCAGATACACAGAATGAATAACAGCCAGTAGGAATTCGTAAAGAACAACCAATAGAAAGTATTTATAACGGAACCAATTAGAATTAGGTAGAATATAATGCTGTAGATCTGGAACTAAACGACATAATATACCTATATACGATCACATTACTCTAACAGAAATTTCATATTGATTTCGAATTTTTATGGTCGATGGTGAACATCTCCATATAATTTGTAGTGTCACGTTCGACATAGTTGAGTATGCCTTGCTAATAATGGTAATAATAGAAGTCACTGGAATTGAGTTATTTATTGTTAGTTTTAGACATATCTTTGTACTGATTTGTTCTTTTCGCATCCACAGAAATAATCTTTTCTGTGACTGGAGCCTACATTTCTTTAGCAGTTTCAAGCTTCAAGTCCCCTTGCAGCTCACATAATTAATTTTTTTCCATTAATTATATGTTTTGATTTGAACATTCAAGTAAGGATCAAAGATTTTTATCAAAAGTTATTCGAAGGTATTTGAGATTATTGGTGTACGAGTAAATAACGGAAAATGTGTGATATCTTTCCTATATTTGGACATGGAGTATTTTGTTTCCGAGGGAGTAAATTTTAGATATTTAAGCCCAGACTTCTGCTTTTTGTGAACCAGTCTAGTAAAACAATACTCTCTATAGAACTCGATTGAAATTTTGATCTCTATTTTCAAATTACACGAATTGTTTCTAAATTAGTTTGTATCAAAGTCAAGGATGGCCTTAAAAGTAAGGTCACGAAAGTTATAAGAGGTTATTATATGCAGACTTAATTCACTGACTGTAATTCAAGTACAGATTCTTTTTGTCTTGAATCTATCAAACTAGAATTATCGATCCTACCAGAGAGGCGCCGAATGAGAATCTTCCCAATTACTTCATCGAGCTCTGAGGGTTGGCTCGTTCGTGCGGATAATCGAAAACAGGATGTGTGAATTTCGATTAGAGTGTTTTTTTATGTATTTTATTTTCTGTCCTTCTGCAATGTTATAATTACTTTTAAAGCCAACGAAGCGCAAAGCAAACAGTGACCGCTATCTGGAACTTCTTATTAGTTCAGTTCTGTAGTTCTTTCTTTCTTGTATGTGAAGAGAAAATATTGTAACGCAACGTGTTTTTATCATTTAAATTTGTAATGTAGTCTGCACATCAAAATTATCGATTTTTATTGAATTTTGTACAAAATCAGTCTTGGAGAATTTCGTTCTGTTACATATGTTCATGATGACTCAAAAACTGAAATTGGTATTTATCATATAATTTCATAATCATAATTTTAGACCACTACTAAATTTTGTGGCAAATCCGCCTTTAGGTCTGTATTTGTGAATGCGATAATTCAAAGATACAATGACTTGTTATGCGTTCTTGTCATCAGCTTTGTTGATCTATCAAATTTTAGTTCTAACCAGATGTCTCAAATACGTACTCGATTGCAGTATTACGAAACACAACCTCTCTGTGTTGTTATAGTTTACGAGAAAGTCTGGGGGGGGGGAGTATGTCGGTAGTTTTTATGAATTGCTTTACATAGATATTTAAAGTATTATTCAAGTCCTGGATAATGTGGACTTCTTGTTTCGAAAGAAGCAAAACAATTGTTTTAAACATAATTGTATATCATCTTTTTTCCAGTCCGAATTTCTTCGCTCGTGAAAGTCACCTAATTTCTACCATTCAGAATTTTTAATTGAGGATATATCGAAGTGTTTTCCGAGAAGCAAAGATGCATATTATTTCTTATCTAAAACGCTTCTCATTCTTGATCACATTCCTTCGTTTCGAGAATCTTTCCATGCGGATTCAACAAGATTGCGTCAAGATTTACACAATGAAACGAGAATCTTACTTGATGATGCCCAAGAAGAGAAAACAATAGAGCTTTTTTGGAATCTGCGAAAACTTATTGAAATCACAAATGCCTCTGTAGTTTGTTTGGACTCAATTTCTTACATTTTTAATTTCTCATTATTTTGTGGCATTAGGAATTTCTACGTGCTACCCAGGTAACACTGCCTATTGCACAATATTATACGATATTATATGATATTAATCAATATTCCACAATATTTTATCATATCGTGAATATTGATCACTATCACACAATATTGTATTTGTGTGCTACTAGGGTACGGTTTAAATCTGTTCATAATTTTCGTATGATCGTTACTATTAGGTTAAACTGTTCTCTTGGAAGTTGAAGGAAAAGTGATTGATTTTTTTATTTCCTCTATTCTTACTTGCCTGTGAAAACTGTAAATATACAAAATGTTGATTCTGCAGACTGATTATGTTAAATCCAATGTAAAAATCTTCTTTCTGTAATAGAAATATGCTCATACAGTATATTTGAAATGAATTTGCAGGTGATGATATATCTTAAATCCATGATTCGAAATAAAAATCACCCAGATTATCGTAATCAGTTTTTCTGTCACATAATCTTATAAACCAGTATAAACAAAACAAACCTGCGACATTGTATTATACTGATACATTAGGACATATTTTGTATTTCCTTTCTGTAACAACAACTGAGTATTGTTTTTGGATGGCTTTCGTTTCAATATTTGGGTTCAAAATTTGAGGCAGATGTACAATGTTAATGACTACGGCATACCAAATTTCTTTTGTTTAACAAGGAGAAGGCACAGATTGGGAAATTCAGTTCTGGATGAGATTTGATATATTAGGAGTTAGTCTTTAGGCTAGTTGCTCATTAAAACGTGAAAGGTTGTAGCCAGTCAATGTCTGGAAAATAGGGTTCAGATTTTCGGCATAGCTTTGATATTAGCGTCGAACCAACGTGGTTGATAACGTAATTGCTTGCCAACCAGCTGACTATGGTTCGATCCTGCACCAGATTACATTAATAATTTCAAATTAAATTGGTAATTTTTAAATATTTTTATAAAAACATAAAATAAAGAGGGAAAATGAAATATATATATATGTGTGTGTGTGTGTGTATATATAAAAGACAGGTTAAAGATTGAAAAATTATCACTAAAATGTCTTTACATTAAAAACAGAAAAATAATAATTTTACAAAAAATTTCTTAAATCAATTGAATGAGCGAAATTTTAAATTAATTTAGAGTACTGTTTATTTGAAAATAAGAGAAGAACATGAATAAAAAAGGGAAAGAAAAGAAAACTGTTTTAAACTGCGTAAAAATATGAAAAAAAAAAAAAAAAGAGGGCAACATATATTCTAATTGCATAAAGTGAAATAAATCGGAGTAATAAAATATTGCAATAAAAATATATTATGAAATTGGAAAAGAGCACTTTTTAAAGATATAAAACAAGAAAAATTATACACTTTAAGAAATATAAAACCGCATATTACAGAAAAGCATGCGGATTAAAGAAAAAATGAAAGAAGAAAAAAATATTTTTTCCACCGATATACGAAACAATGCTGTGAAATATATATACAAAAAAATCGTAAAACATTGCTAGGATTAATTCTCTTTAGTCATGAAAATTCAATAAGTATCAACAGTTCGATAGGCATTGAAAATTTGATAAGTATCAGAAATTCGATCGAGACCGATGGAACACTCAAATTAGTTTTAAAAGCAGTTGGGATCTCTAAGAATCCTAATGGTCATCGTTTTAGGGGGCGTTGATTTCTCCATTGTCCATTCTTATGTCCTTTAAGGCGGAGGGGAAAGGATTTCCATTCACAAAAGGGCATTTATACAAAGTTTCATTTCACGTGTGTTGTTACCATGTATGCAAAAATCCCATGTTAGGATAAATATATAATATAGGAATAACATATAATATATGTGTAGAAAACGTTTTATGGCAGATGATTAAGCTTTAAGCATTGTAATTTTGTCTTCCATTAAAAACGCTCGTACTAATCCTTCTTAAATGTACTATTGTAAAAGGATCTGGAAGACTTCAAACACTGACGCATTTTTTACTCCAGATTATTTGAAATCACCTATAGAATCACACTTATGCTTAATTTGTAACTTCAATGTATAACTGAAAATACAATTTCGCGCTGCTGCTTTTATTTTTGTTTATATCTGGAACATAGAATTTGAAAGTTATCTACTATACTAATTTTAAGCAAAGCTTTTTTTTTCTCGTGGAACAATCACTCTACTTCAGCTAATTTAGTTGTTAATAATGTATTTTCTTGCGTAAGATATAATATTTGTGTTAAAATAAGTTGCATTTTAATTTCATTTAATTAGAATATTTATATTTAAGTTGCAACTTCCGTGCTCTTGGTTGCCTAGAACAATGATACAAAGCCTAAAGAATGCCAATTTTCACACTAAAAATGCAAATATATAATGGAAAATTGAAATTTTACTTTAAAAATAATTTTAAAAAAATTTTAAATTTTTTCTTCTTTGCAATGTATATATGTAAGTTAATTTTTGAAATGCATTGCAAAATTTAGACTTATAAAAACTTGTATAGAAAGAATGAAATAAAAAAGTGCTTGGGAAATGTCGGCAACGTTCAAATTAAGCATATTTGCTCTGAATTTCTAATTTAAATTAATGTATTTTTAATGAAACAATAATTAATATCTTACTTAATGTTTTAATTAGATAAATTCGATATAATTTTTTAATGAAATAATTTTTAGCATCTCTTTCTGAACAGATATATTTGGAGTTCAATTATTTTTATGATTTTTAAATTTAATTGATAAAAGTATTAAAAGTTATTGTAGAACTGCTTTACCATTTTTTTCTTGAAAATATTTCGAATGTTTAGAATGAATAAGCATAAAAAATTGACTTCAATTATAAATATAAATGATACATAATTATTTTATTATATTTAAATATAAATTTGTTGTTGGTATCATTCAGTTCAGAAAACAGTTTGTTCAAAATGACATGCTTTAAATAAGTACTTTTATATATTAGAATATGGCAGTATTTATAGAAATAATAACAAAAATTAAGCATGAAAGGGAAAAACAATAGAGAGGAACAAAAATAAACACTAGCCGGATACCAGAACGAAATCGAAAACGCAAATTAATTGTAAATATAGATTTAATTGTATCGTGATTCATCATCGGTACCATGTTCCGTGAACATGATACCGATAAATCGATTTTTTTCTCTACATCGAAAATTGACAGCCCTAGAAAATTGACGACCTCGTCATGTTTCTCTGTTTGGCCGTTGACTTGGACGAGGTTTGGTTTCCTTAAATCTCAAAGTTGAATGGATGTCTGAAAGGTGATAACAACACTTTCTCTACGTTGTACTCGAGAAAATAAAACTGATTTCAAATTTCCATATAAATCGAAAATATGAAAAACGTTTTTAGTTTTTTGGGCCAAATTGCCATTAATGTGTATTTGGATCTCTTTCTTTTGGTCCACTTTTTCAAAAATGTAATACAGATTTACAACTTTGATGTTGAAAGCTTCTATCAAATATTATTTATCTAAGTTGTGTTTTTAGTTGTCGCATTCATGTGGAATTGAAATAAACTGATAAATTTCATCTAAAATTCGATAGAAAACTCCAATGGTAGTAGAAGGAACACTAAGTGGCATCTTTCTAGCTAATCCGTCTTTGGTTTATGATGTTCACAGGCATAATTCCAGAAATGGCCCTTTTCGGGTTTCACAGTGATATAAAATATGAGTATTTATCAAAAACTGAATGACTTTTTAATGGACAGATCTCTTTCTGTACTGAATTGAAAATAATATATTACATTTTTCTGTATATTTAATCAGATACCTTGCAGAAACTCTTTTCATGAGATAAAATGCTTAAATATGAAATGTAAATAGATCGCATTAAATAAGGTGCTAACGCAAATTACTTTATATCATAAACAAAACAAAAAAACTGACAAAAAGTATTGTTATAATTTGTATAAATTGCAGTTGTGAATTATTTTAGAAACAAGAATAAATTGTGATACAGGTAATAAATGTTACAGATTTGTTGATGAATATGCAACAAATAAAACATTTGGAAAGGCTTGTAAGTCGCATAAGCGGGCAAAAATTGAAGTGAGGCTTCTAAAGTGACTGCACTGCACCTAGCATCTAACAACATAAGTTAATAATTTATACTCGTGAAAATATTTTAAAGAATACTGTTCAGCTTTTCCTTAGACAGTGTGAGAAAGATTTTTTGAACTTTGGTTAGTATAGTATAATTCTTGTCGAATAGCCAAAGGACGATCATTTTGTACAGATGAGAGTCAAAATAACTGCTGTCAGATTGGCACAAGATGTAGAGACAGGCACGAGCTCAAGGTGTCGTTGGAGTTGGCGTGAATTCAGAACTGCCTCCAACAGGGTTGAAATGGGTCATTAGCATGGCAGTAAGCAGGCGTCACGTTGGACGAAAATTTACGGATTGGAAAGGAACACTATGAATACACAAACTTATTATCAAGATATTCTATTGCTTCATGTATCCCGTTTTGGTGGAAACTGTTTCATCTGCATTGATGATAGTGATCGTATTGCAATGGTGTGTCATTAAGGATGTTGCATCGAATGGAATGTGACGCCCCACCTCAGCCCCTTAGAATAAGCATGAAATGCATTTTGGAGAGCCTCGCATCTTAACAAAATAAGTTCTTGTAACGCTTATTAAACAGGATATAAGGGAATTTATCTCGTATTTTCAATTTTAAGCCAGACAAGATGACTGTACTCGGATGATACCATGCATCATTTATGCTATATGTACCTTATGAAAATCTCATAAAAAAAAAACCGTTTTCAAACTATTAGGATCCTTTTATTTATTCCTCTAAAAATTAAATTGGTACATTATCTCTTTGTTGTTTATATTTTTGTAAATTTATTATTTGTTTTAGGTTTTGTTTTGTTCTATATTTAGGTCTTTGATAATACAAAACTATTATCTTGCACAAACTAACAAATATACAAAACTTATTTTAACAAATGTACAAAAATTATTTATCTTTATTTATATAATACAAAACTAGTTTTTTTCTTACAGTATGTTGCTGTCCCTTAATGTATGGGCACTTGATAATTTCTTTTATTGTACTTCTTTTAAAAAAATTTAATTTCATGATTTTATTATTATTTTGTAGTCACAATTTGTTCATATATAAACGAAATAAAATTGCACAAATATTGATTTCGGAAGAATATTTCGCTGTACATTAGTAGCGTCATGTAAACTTATTTTATAATTTAAGGTTTTGAAAATTTTGTATAAGAATAGCTTATTTTTTTCGATAAATTAATTAATTCTTTTAACATTTGAAAATAATATGCTGTATTAAGTCTATTACTTACTAATTTAAAAAAAAATACTGTGTGTCATTTCATTTAATTAATCTAAAAATTTGATCATTATTTTTAAAAATTATCCCCATTTTTTTAAAACGAAATATTATTATATCTAAAGTAATTGAGAAATTAAAAAATCTTGTAGACACTCTGAATCAGAGTGTAGACACTCTGATATGCTGCAGACTTTTATATGACCTAAAAATGAAACCAGCTTTTTCGATAGTGCAGTAAAGAATACCGAATTAGTATGATTGAAAATTGCGATTATACGAAACTTCTTACGACATTTCCCAAGCGAGAAAATTGAAATATTCTCGATTCCCGTCATCTTCAATATCCTGGAAGTATTCGAAATTTATTCTATAATTTATTCACCGCGCGAGGGGCTTTTGCTGCGCAAGCTGCTTGTTGGAGGAACAGAATTTTCTGTATGCGAAATCAGCTTCAAATTGCTTATCGATTTTAACTCGTCTGCGATGAATTTATGCTCTCATTCAGCAGATCCCTACATCAGGGGGCGCTCTTTCTCGCCACATGCCTCAGAACGTTGAATGTGGGTAGAAAATGGTTGATTCTGTCTCCTTTTTTTACGCAGAAAAGGATAAATCTTAATTTGAAATAATTTATTAGATTTTGTGAGCAAAAATATATAAGTGCATAGTTAAAATAAATAAACGAAAAGGCTGTTGTTGAATTTTGGAACATTTGTTCTGATACAAAGTTTCTCAAACGTGTATCACTAGTTGTTCCAATTTTAAAGTACATGCAAATCCAATAATACATTGCATTATTTTTTATGATACCATTTTTATACTTAAGATTTAGATGAAATTTCTAAATGAATATAAGCTGATGCTCTCTTTCACTTTTTAATTTAATCTTTATTATACTTAGAATTTCTTTTTTCCCTTTGTTTTTGGTGGATTTTTTTAAGATTTACTTATGCAATTTTGAGTTAAAGAGAAGAGATGAAATTTAGCATATTACTGAAAAAGTGGTACAATTTTAATACTTTTCAACGCATCATATCGTTGAAATACTAGATTTTCAGACTCTATTAATTAAAAATAAATATAGGGCACGTTTGCGACTTGATTCTGATTTATGATCGAAATAAAATCCGGTGTAGTGAAACCGATTAAAATGAAACAGACTCATTCGTCTCATTAATCCTGACCCATAATTATACTACCCACTATTACTGCTATAAATATTTATTTTATATTAAAATTTTCATCTATGAATATAATTGAATAATATGAAATTTAAATGTTTCAGCTAGGTAATATTTGTGTATAAGTGTTCAATGCTTCTTAAATAAAGTAATTGTGTAGTAATTTTTATAATGAAATATTCTTTTATAAATGGCATATATATTTTTGATTCTTATTTATATGATAGAAAATAAATAATAATAATAAAACTTTGCAAAACGTTTGCCTAATATTCTAAACTTATCACTTATTCTGCTTTTAAAGAGTGGCTTTTTTGCTTTTTTTCAAGTCAAGGAAAGTGGGAAAGATTTTTTTTTTACACAAATTAGTCATCTGGAAATGTATAAAACTTTTGTGGACAAGCTGGAAGGTGGACTTATTTTACCTGACAATATAAGGAAAAGAAATTTCAGTTTCCGCTTTTTTTTTTCTTTCTGATTTCATAAGGTCTGGTACTGTGAGGGTAGAGAAAATGCAAATGAAGAGATCTTTTTAAACTAGATTAAGAAGAAATCGAAGTTGGAAGTTGAACAGTGCTTTTCAGCTCCTAATTTCTAAAGGTATGCAACTATTGAAAAACTTCTAGCCCCAGAATTCTTTGTTTTGATGAGGTGACGTCTCCTTTAATTTAATTATTTTCTCGGTTTCACTTAAATGAGTTCACTTAAATATGGAGAAAAGAAAAATTTAAGCCTTTACATCATTTCCAACCCCTTTGAATTGGATGGAATCATCCAGGAACTTAAAAGGATATTCACCTTCCCTACATTGTTTCACTCCCTCTTAGTTCACTCAATAGTTCAGATAGAATTAGAATTGCTGTAATTATCCTGTTCACAAAGTTACTTGGGTAGAGCTTTATATGTAATACAATTTAAACGTGTTTCTTTTTATTGTAGACCGTGATTCGAAGTTACTGTGCTAAAAATTTCTTTTTAGTCTTTACAACGCATAGTATTGTGAAGAAATCGGTTTAAATTTCTGAATTTTCGCAAAATTCGTATGAAACACTTCAATTCAACTTTAATTTTGCAATATCGTTTCTACAGAGTTTTGCTTAGCTGTTTCATGTAACAGCAAGAAGATCATTTTGCATTGAGCATGTGACCATCGTAAAATACTAAAAAGGCGCCTTTTTTGTGAACTACACTTAATTCTGATAATCAGTTCTGAGGAATTCTGTGATAATCAGTTCTGAGGAATACACGTCCTCTAATATAGTGTATAAATTTATAAATATCTTTGCAAAAGAATGGTGACAGTTTACAAAAAGGATGCTTTTCGGGAAAAAGTGGGGAATAATTGATAATGATTTTCCGTTTTATTTTTTCAGCATAAATTTATATTCTGTATTAAATTTAGTTAAAAAGAGTAGAATAGTATTTTTTACATACTACTGAGAATGTACTATATAGTGTATATAAAGAAGAAAATGAAGCAAAATCATTTTGATGATTTTTAAATATTTCTAGAAAAAGTCATGATCACTTTTCTTCAGAAAATCACTTTTTTAAAAATATAAAACCTGGAAATAACTGGAAAATGTCTTGGAAAATCAAACAGTAGAAATGCTGCCCACTCTGAATTTATACAATTATGGTTTTTGTTTGCTAAAATGCATTATGGCACTATGCGGGTTCACTGATATGGACTCTTATGTACAGCCGACCACCCCGCCACCACTGAACGAAGCAGTATCCGCAGACTAATATAGACTCTTTTATCTACAATGTTTGTTACTCTATGGGCAATGCAGTCAACTAATATTTGGAATACTCTGTCTCTGATATGGCGTGTCGTAGTCGAATGCGATGTTCCAATTCATTCTGCAAGCTTTTTTTAAAAATGGAATTAAGATTCACACCTCCCTGACCTGATTAATCTATTCCCTCAACATTCATGTGAGCAAACTGATTCTGCACAGCTCCTGCTTTGTGGACTAGAACATGATCATATTGGAATGAAAACGGCTCCTCTCTAAACAGTTGTCAAAATATAGTCTTCATGGAATTGTATGAAAGATCTTCAAGGAATTCTATGTATCTTCTATGTTTTCTCGATTAAAATCAGGTAGTCGGATATAATGTGGAACCATTATGCCATTTCTAACCACTATGCTTCCACTATTGAAATTGTTACTTGAAATTACCCCGAAGTAACTTTCAGCCGATTAAACCATTTCTTTCAATAGGACGTCATGCCAACAGCACTGCAAAAAATGTATTCCGGTTTTTGAATTCTTTGAGCAGATTGAAATTCAGTTGGCTCCAATGCCAAAATTTTTTCGAATTTTGGCAATATTTAATTGGAATTTTCATATAAACTGCCCTATATAATTTTATTCGAAATTATGGGAGATAAAAAGTGTATCGCACTTGGAAAATTATATACAACAAATATTCATAATTTTTTGAATATTCAGAATATTTTATTAAATTTTAATTATATAGTCTTTGCTGGTACATTGCCATTTATTCTATAAATTTTCTTTAATTTAGTTGAACATTTTGCTTATTATGAGCAAAAAAACATGCGAAAAAATTTTGCAATATAAATATGCCTTTATATTATTTCGAATATATGCTATTTTTACGAAAATGCATACAATTATTCCACACAGCAAATAAAATCTATTGATGAAAATTGGGAATCTAAACTGGCCCAAATCCTCTTCTTTTGATCAGTTCTTTGGCGGTTCGCTAAATGCTGTAATGACTGTGCTTTCGCTGCAAAATGTGAGTTCAAGAATATTTTTTACGATGTTCAAAGATAATTTCTAAGGAAATTCGAAAGATTGCGTAATTTTGAAAGTGTCTGGACACTTTTGATAGTATAGTGTTATATCTGCCAACAATAAAGGAGAATTTGCATAAAGGAGAATATGGTAGCGATTTGGAAGCCAGAATGCTTGACTTAGAGTTGTCGAATTTGACACAAATACATGTAAAAAAAATGGGAATATATTAATAAGCCAGAATGATTTTTATTTAATTAAAACCGTCTTATTTTGATTTTTTTTTTCCTGCAGTAACTTTCGAAATTATTAATGCACCAAAAGGATTTTATAATGGAAGAAAGATTCTATTTATTCCCTGCCTTATTTAGATGCCTTTGCCTTGAAGAATAATTAATTGCATCGGAAAAGACAACCTGCAGTTAGAAGACAGATTATACTGATTATTACATGTTAATGGCACTGCGATATCATGGGGCTTAACTCCGTTTGAAAGCTTCATATACACCACAAATAAAAGTATAAAGCATTTAAAATAGTATCAATTTAATGCCTAAGATAATTTTATTGTAAAAGTATT